>NC_066363.1:2097500-2272500 GCF_013377495.2 Cygnus atratus
TACACATTTTAAGCTAAAAGACACTTTTGAAATTTATTGGTCTAAACAGAAAAATAACAATATCAGGAAAGTCAGCAAAAAAGAAAATGAAGGCAGACCAGCAGTCTGGAAGATATTTCAAAGAGTTGGAGAAAAGGAAGACTGGAAAGAAACTCAAAAATTCATCTAGCTTAAGGATTAAGCATCTCTGACAGATATATATAATATATATTTTGTCTTCTACAACTGCCAATAATAAATATTCTTTCCTTCCTCATGGCCAATCTAGTCAATGCTTCTGTCACTATACCACCAAAAAAAAATGATCCGTCTATCTTACCTGAGTTTTCAAAGGTGCCTTCCAAGCTTGTGACCTTCCCTATCCTGACCGGAGGGAACAACCTGATGGTTAGCTCATATGGATGTCTGCACTAAACTACAGGTTTACAAAAACTATGATTTTGTTGCAGCTCTAGATGTCTTACAGCCTCTCAACATGCTCTTGGGTGGAGAGAATGTATGCTGATGTTAGGATGGAACTGATGTTTAACATTTCCATTCCTAGCCAACAAATTGGTGTGTTGTACCTGACACCCTGGAAGATCCTGGGTCACTCCATGCTCCCTGATGCACTTTTTAGGCTTTCATAACCTACTACATGAGTTGTCTTTGTGCAAAATATCCATGTGGTGGAATAGCACTGCTCTCTAAGAAAGTCTTTGGCCAGTAATGTTGAAAGATATATGGGTTTTGCAATGGTGCTGAGAGGTTGCCAAAAGGATGATTTGAGTGTGGAGAAATTTTTCTTTGTTTTTTGGTTCTTCTTTGTTTGCCTAAGGTGGTTGTTTTTGGAAATGTGTGCTATGAGGAAAGAAAACTGCCAGGAATTCAGTCACAAACAGGAAAACCAGAGTGGGGAAAGTGAGAAGTTGCTCATATGGATGTTAAAAATGTTGCCATCAAAAGCCATTCCTGGAGAAATAAGAAATGACTACAAGACATGTGAGCCAATTCAGCTTGGTAAGCTAGCACTCCTTTCAGAGCCTTTCAAATGAGGAAACAGAGAATTAAATCCAAGAGTGCTCCAGAGTGTTGGTTGAAAACCTGTCTTTGAGGAATGGTACGGCTGCAGGATGGTGAAATGTGCTAGGACTCATGAAGCCAGGTCTATATTCCCTGTGGTGTGACTAGCCAGGAGCCATGGACAGATGTATGTGCTCTGTTTTCCTCATTTGGAAGGCAAGGGTAATATAATAATGTCCTACCTTTCAGGCACAGAAATTGTTGCAGAGCTCCTGCTGTTAAACTCCATGGTTCTGAATGCCTCAACCTCATCCTGAGAACCTCTTGCAGGTTGGACCCACACTGGAAGCCTCTGCTGCCAAAGTCAGTTTTGTTGCCAAAACGTGGTGCTGATCTTAGTGGTACCAACCATACAAAAGCTTCAGGGTTGTCTGGGACATATTGACATAACAGTTCTTATGCCAGAGGTGGAGGAAGGTGTGTCATGGAGCATGCATGAAGAGCACATGCCACAATTTTCACAACTGGGCTCTATCCCTTACATCTGCAGGTCAGTTCCAAGATTTTGGAAACTCTCCTAGTTTTTAAGCTGTATGATGGGGGTAGCTCATTGGTGTGGGTAAAGTCATCAAGCAACCTAAACGTGTGTCTCTATAACAAAGTGCACTTAATTAAGCTGCCTGGTTGGCACCCTCTAAAAGCTTATCTACAAAATATGCTTTGACCCCATAAGCATCTACCACTGCATCTCTATGCCACTCATGCCTCTATTTGTCTTGCTTGTTTGATTCACAAGTGCCTCACAAAAAGGTAAGGAGAAAGAGTTCATCCCAGTGTGTAAGAGTACTGTGCCTTGCTCAAGGCTAAAAGCACCAGGGTCTGAACTTATGCTCCAGTGTAATAGAAATAGATTGGTACGATGTATTTCTTTTCCAAGAAACAGGTCTGAAGTTTGCAAGTGTCCTGGACCTCATGCACATAATGAAAACAGTTACTAGGAAAGCTGGAGCCGCTGATCCTCCCTTCCTCTGCTCTTTAAGCCCAGTGCAAGATGATGAGAGAAGCAGAAGTGAAGCTAATAATGATAAGGTGAGACCCAAACTACAGAGGAAGATCACGGCAAGCTCCCTCTACCAGGAAGACATTTATTTTCTGCTTACTCCTCCAGCCTGCTTTCACTGCATTTGAAAGCTGATGATGAATATACAGGAGGATGAATTGACATGCTAAACAAACCCCCACAGCATGTGACAGGATTTTGCCTGTGAGGAGAATGGAGGACTGAATCAGTGGCAAGAGATAAACTTGTCATCTTTGCGGCTGATATGCAAGAAGGTCACCTCATCCGAGGGAAGTTTAAATAAACAAGCGGTGTCCAGGGTTACAGCAAGATCAACAGTTACTCAGAGGCTGTCCTTCCAAAAAGAACATTGTAAAAGCAGGTCCAGCTAAGCCAGAGTCACCAGAGAGCAAAAACTGAGAGCTCCCTTCAGATGTGTAAAGTCGCCCAGATTTCATGTGAGACTCACCGTATCTGGCTTCAGCATCTTCTGCACTTACAGGGCAGCCGCCCTTCTGCTGCAAGCCCCAGTGCAGTGGCTGAGCCTGAACCTTCACTCACAGACCAGCCACAGCCAAGACACCTCATAGAATCATAGAATGACTTTGGAAGAGACCTTAAAGATAACCTAGCTGCACCCCCCCCCCCCCCCCCCCCCCAAATATTTTTCTCTGCAGGACTGCTCTCAGTGAGTTCTTTTCCCAGTCCATGCTCATGTCTGGGATTGCCCCAACCCAGGTACAGCACATTGGTCAGTCTTCTCTTATCGACTGTTACAATCACTCTATCATAGAAGGCCACCAGATTGGTCAGGCATGATTTGCCTGTGGTGAAGCTCTGCTGGCTGCCCTGGATCACCTCCTTGTCTTGCTTGTGCCTTAACATTGCTTCCAGAAGAATCTTTTCCATGATCTTCTCAGGCACAGAGGTGAGGCTCACCAGTCTGCAGTTCCCCAGGTGCTCCTTTTTACCCTTTTTAAAAATGGGAGTGATGTTTCCCTTTTTCCTGTCACCAAGGGCTTCACCTGACTGCCAGGACTTTTCAAACATGACGGAGAAAGGTTTGGCAACTCTATCAGCCAGTTTCCTTAGGGCCCTGGGATGCATGGCATCAGGCCCCATAGACTTGTACCTGTTCAGTTTCATCAGGTGGTCTCAAACCTGCTCTTTGTTTACAGTGAGGGGGCTTTGCTCCTCCATCCCTCATCTACAGGTTCAGGGAAATGAGAGATGTGGGAAGACTGGCTGGCAGTGAAGACTGAGGCAAAGAAGTTGTTGAGTACCTCAGCCTTCTTCATGTCTGTTGTTACCAGTTCTCCCTTCTCATCCATCAGAGGGGGCATGCTCTCTTTGGTCTTTCTTTTCTGGCCAATGTACCTATAGAATCCATTCTTTGCATTCCCTGCCAAGCTTAGTTCCCTCTGTGCCTTGGCTTTCCTGATCCCATCCCTGCACATTGGGACTTCATCCCTGTACTCTTCCCAGGCCACGCGTCCCTGCTTCCAGTGCCCATACATTTCCTTCTTGCCCCTCAGTTTGCCCAGCAGGTCCTTGATCAGCCATCCCGGTTTCCTGCCCTCCCTTCCTGCTTTCTTACACATGGGGATGGAGAGTCCCTGTGCTCTAGGAAAACTGTTCTTAAAGAGCTACCAGCTCAGATCAGTTCCGCCATCCCTAAGGACAGCATTCCAGGGGATCACTAGGTCTTCAAATAGCTTGAAGTTTGCTCTTCAGTAGTTCAGTGTCCTGACTTTGCTCTTTGCCAGGCCCATATTCCTTGATCACAAACTCAACCAGGGTGCGGTCACTGCAGCCCTGACTGCCTCCAGTCTGAACCTCTTTAATGAGTTCATCCACACTGGTGAGCACCAGGTCCAGTAACGCTTCTCCTCTGGTTGGTTTGTCTAATACCTGGACAAGGAAACCCTGAGCATGGCAGAGAGAGAGAGGATATTACCTATAAGAAGGCTCTAGGCACTGTTACACATCTTTCAAGCAAGAAAGGATAATAGGACCCAGACAATACAAGGAAGCAGGACCAGAGAGAAAACTCTAAAGGGTAGGTACTGAGGGTTAGCTTTCACAACGGAAGGATGCATCGAGCTGGGCTATGCTGGCATCTGTGCTGCCTCTGGTGGTATTCGCACTTCCATTCAGGACAAGGTTGGTGGAAGAGGGAAGGATCCTATCATACTTGTGGAGGACACAAAGCTGCTCTGGACTGCAAGGTATGTTCCAAAAGAGGATTCAAATTCAAATGACCTTGGTTCATTGTAGAATGCCCTGTTAAAAGTAATAATAATAATAATGATAAGAATAAAAGAAGTGGGCTGTAATTTAAGAGAGACGTACACAAGGATTTTGTTGTAGGCAGAAACTGATAAATGCACAGACAGGATGGGCAGCAGCTAGCAAGGCAGGAGCTCTGTGTCCCTAATTGGCCAGAGGATGCAGAAAGGCATGTGCAGAGGGTAACTCAGTTCCTCACAGATCTCCCTCTCTCTCTGGAAGGCAACAACCCTTCTAAACTGGATATGCAACAAAATGCCCAAATGTCAGAAAGTACCTGACTTTCAGGGCTTTGAGAGGAATGAAAAATGGACAGGAGAACAATTCTGTTTGAAGTGAAGGGAAATACTCACTTCATTGCAGAATGCAGATATTTAAAGGGAAACTCTTTCTGTTTGGCAAAATGAACAAACTCTTTGTAAATGTTTTTTTTTTTTTTTTCCCCACAAATAATAATTAGAAAAAAAAAAATCCCCAACCCCACAAAGCCCTCAAATACAAGAACAAGCAAACAAATAAACAAAACAAACAAACAAACAAACCAAACCAAAAACAACAACAACAAAAAAAACTTGAGAACACCTTAGTTTCAGATGCTTAATTTTCGCTTGTCCCCATAGAAGAAATAGGGGGCATGAAATGACATTGGCAGGCAAGCAGTAAATTCAAAGCAAATAAAATAAAAATGTAGTTTGTCGTACTAGGGCATGGGGAGTGTTCACTATGTGGGCAGTGACACTGTGGCTCTCCCTGTTACTGGATGTTTTAGACGCAGAAAGTTTCCACAGGTTCATGGGGAAACTCAGTGAAAGAGAAAACCATTAAAAGGTACAAAATGCACAGAAATCAAGTCCAGCTTAGGAAATCCCAAAAGCAGAAACTGTTATAGACTGTGAGAGTATTTGATGGAAACATTACCATACGCTCACCACATTCTTGCATTCATTTGGTATTTGCAACTTTATGAAATAGGATATTGCGCTAGGTGGATGTTTGGTCTGACCCATTTGGTGTTTTTATGTCCTGAACCCCCAGCAGGCTCTGGGCTTTGGTGCAGGATCTTTAGCCTGTCGGTTAATTTAGTCTAGCTCACCTGCAGCACACAGCATCCAGCAGCAGACAGCTCCATTATAAGCTTAGTTTCAAATGTGAACTTTCTAGCAGTTGGTAAGTCCAGTGGTAGGATAAGCTCAGGTTGATGAGTTTAACAATGAACTGAGACAATTTTTATAAACAACCTGGAGTTCTGCCTGTCTCTGTTTCTCTATCTTAGCAGCTTGTCTCCAACCCAGGACAGCTGGGTGCAGCCTTCAGCGAGGTGTACTAGGAACAGAGAATTGTATTTTCTTCCACAGATGGGGGGATGTAGCACATAAACCCTCACTCTGGAAACTTGTCATCATATGTCTCAAGCTCTTTAAAAGAAGGACAATCAAATATCGAGGAAAAGCTGCATTGAAAGCAATCCACTGAAAAATCCTGCCACCCCTGTCCAGCAGAGGTTTTTGGTCTTATAGGAGGGCAAAACACATTGGTCATAATCCTCTTTGCTAGTCTAAACACTGGAAGTTAATGCACTAAATCAAGGACTGGACAAAAATTTCTTTCTACCAGCTCTGCTGCAGAGATGGGAAGGACTGTGCAGACATCATAAATTAGCACAGGAAGATTAATCAGATGTATACTGATTGTGCCTTCCTGCGATGGCAACTATATTCTCTTTCTCTGTGAGTAAAGCACCTAGCGCTGAGCGCTCCTTCCAGATATGAAGTAAAATGACCTGCCCAAAATCTCACAGTGGCACTGCCAAGCAAGGCACCTGGATCTCTGTGTTGACAGGCTACAGAGCCATCAGTAAAAGTTTACTGTTGTCCCATACTCTTTTTCCTTATTCTGTCCCTTCTGGCATTTCCTCCCCTCTTCCAAGGAGAGGACGAGCATCGTCTCAAGAGCAAATACTTCAGTAAAGTCAAAGCAAAAGGCAAGCGAGCCTGCTCCAACAGACTGCACACACTTGACTGGAAAGCAGAGGCTTCACTGGCCTTTCAGCAAGCCTTTCACTGGCTTCACTTTCAAGATTAGCTTTGGCAGCTGCAACGCTTTTGTTCTTCATAAATCAGGCAGGGAACTGTAGCAGACCTAGGCTGACCGTGGGTTCGCAGCCACCAGCTGAAGGCAGCGAGCACCGCTGGAAGCACAACTCCTGACGCCATTAATGGCTATTCAGAGAGGAAAATAAGCGAGGAGGGAGATGTATCAGGAGAAAAAACACTTTCTTAGCACTTCTCCTGGACTGTGTAACACTGCACTGCAGCTGAAACCAGTAGTCCACCACCAGCTTGTGTCGGACAGGGATCTGACCATACCAAACACGCTTTGCCTATTATGTCTGGTCTGAAGCTCAGACGGAGGCCTTGCAGTTGCTCCAGGAGAGTGGGAAAGGAACTTTGTACCGTCTTGCCCTCAGAGGCAGGCTGAGCTTTTTGGTGGTGTTAATCTCGTCTGGCAATTAATCTGTCAGTAGCACATAACTTACCGGCGGTGTAACGTATCGACAGGGCGAGCCAGGAGGGCTGAGAGGAGCTGGGCACAAGCCCTGTGGGGTTTACTTTTATTCCTCCCCTGGCCTTTTGGGCACTTGGTTCTGGGGATGATGTGCTCATGTGTCTTAGCACACTAGGACATCTTGGTAATAACGGCGATAATAAATAATAACGCGAGTGCAAGCGTCAGCGTGTAAAGTTTTTAATAAAGAGATTCCATTAAGGCCTCTGGAATGAATTAGAGACGAACCGAGCTTTCAACACCTAAAAGAGGAGCTTCCTCTCAACGTGAGCCAGCCATGAAGTTCTGCATCTCCTGCCTCTTTTTGTCAGGTACAGCTGTTAAACAGCTGCCCTATTGCTCCCCAGACTTGGCTGGACTTTTGAAGTGGTTAAAGAGAACATTCTCATTTTCTTCTAAATATTCGGGGGATGAAAGATTATGAATAAAAGCCATAATTATAAGTAATAAATATTACTTGCAATGTAACTGTGACATTTTGATTATTTTTATATGGGAGAAGGAGGAGAGAGAGGAACCCCCCCCCCCGCCCTAAGCCAGGCTTTCTGTCTAGTAGTCTGTGAGAAACCAGAAAGCACAATCTCAGATTTCAGAGCTGGAGGCCAGGCCCCAGGCATGATGCTGTTTGCCCAGCAGAAGGAGCTCTAGCCTACCAGAAGGGCAACTGCTTCTCCACCAGCATTGAATGAGCTTCTCCATCAGATGCTGGCATTTCAGTTTTCTGTTTCTTGCAGGAGCAGCTTTGAGACCCATTGGGTTGCTGCTGCCAAAGGGCTTGTGTGCTGGTGGAGATGGGAGCTCGTTTGCTCAGATGCTGTCATCGCATCCTGTTGGATGTGGATGGATGTGGAAAGAGAGGTTATGTAAAAATAAAAGTGTGATGGTGTGTCGAGATCAGCATTTTCTGAGAATGTGAAGTGGACTGCATTCGTAGCAACTGCTCCATAAGGAGCTGTAGGATTCATAGCACTGAGTGAGTAGGGTGGCTTGTAGACCTTCAAGTCCCATTCTTGATGCCTGTCCCACCAGAGCCTGAAGAACATATCTCATGCATTTCCCCACATCCTAAATGCAAGGAGTGTTACCAACAGCAGAGGCTGCAGTAGCTAAAATCCAGCATGATGTGTCCAAAGAGAGCAGAATAGACTGAAAAAAGCATTGTCTGTGTCTGGGGGCATGCTGTAAGCACCAGTTTGTTAGCTAGAAGATCCAGGATAAACATAGGGGATTTGTACCAGCAAGACCCATGGCTAAAGGTGACTGAGGACATGCAAAAGTTGAGGGGAATCTGATGTGAAATAGGCGATGGCACAGGGTTTCTGCAAGTGTGAGAAAAATGATGTGAGAGAAACCACGAGAAAAAACACAGGTCTGAATTTCCTCCTGTAATCAATTCTATGCAAAAATCCCTTTCCCTTTACAGTGAAAATTACATGCTCAGGTGCTGGGTAGCATATTTATTTACGTAGTGCCTGTGCAGTTTACCTGAACTGAAAGTGCATTTATGTAAAACAGGGTTTTCTTTTTTTCTAACTAAAATGCTTTAAGCAATCATACTTGTTGCTGGAGACTATTGGATTGCTTAGGAATGCATAATAGGCTTTAGATGTTTTCCTCTCTTTTTAGACTCTTTTCTTTTCTCTCTCTCTCTAAATAGCTTAAAACCAAATATTTATTTCATAGGATAAAAAATAACTGCTTTCTTCTCTCCCAAAAATTAGAAATAAAAAAAACCACCACCAACAACAAAAAGAAAAGTCACATTTTTAAACTGGAAAAATGGTTCTTGCTATTTTCAGTTCAATCTTAGAAAAAAAATATTATAATCAAATCTTGTTATTTTTTCTGAATAATAAAAATATTAATAATGTAACAAATTTCACAAAATATCTATAAAAGTATTTATTAAATAATGAAAAAAAAAGAATTTTGAGATTTAATTTTTCATTTCCTTCTTAAAGCAATATTTCTGCTATGTGGCCAGCTGTTGTTATTCTTTCTGTTCATACAACTGTAGAGCTTCTGAGCTTCCTGCCAGTCTAGAGCTCTATTGCTCCAGATGTTCTATTAGCATCATTTAAAAACATGATTGTTTCCCAAAATACCATTGTATACGTGCAAAGTACCACATAGACTTTCTTTGTATTGTTTCATGTATGCAGGCTATATGCAGGAGAGGGCTCTGTCTCTCTAAAAAGTCACTTAAAATAATAAAATCACTGGAAATAATAATATTCCACATCTCCCTAGTTCTTTGCAAGCATGAATTTACTACTGTGCTTCCTACCACACGGTAGAAAGCCACTTTCATAAAGGCAACAAAAGGGCCAGAATTTGTTCTTACTGGAATCCTGTTCTATCATCCTTTAAACAAATATTTAATTTGGTGTGGTGGTGGGTTGCAAACCTACCTTTACAAGGGCTTGGTTGCTCCAGCTCCAGTTTTATGATGCTGAAGTAGAAGCTGAACATATAGCATGGCCAAAACATGTCCCCTTAGATTGTCAATTACAATGCTGTAAGAATTAAAATCCCCTGAGGAACACATACTTCATCTGTGATGTATGCCAGAGAGAAATTTCAGGAGCCCTCTGTGATTTGAACATGAGTAAATTAAATTAATTGGGCACCTTTGCCCCTAGGAGACAGCAAGTGACTTTTTTAATGTTAGTGTAGTAGTACAGACAGGGGATCACTCCAACTCTTCCTGAAATGCTACCACCTCTGCAGTGAAGTTATCACACCTGCTAGCAGTGTTATAAAACCTCTAAGCAATGAATGAAAGATACGATGACCATACCCGGATGCCTAGGTGGTTCATTTGAAAGATTTGCATAGTCTGACTTTACCAAATTCAGTAGGGAAAAATGTTGAAATTAGAAAAAAAAAAAAAAAAGGAACAACTGCTGATGTACTGCCCTGAGCAGAGCATGCCTGACCTTCAGTCCCCAAAGGAGCTAAATCCAGCCCAAACGTAGGCTGGCACTGAAAGTCTCCAGTTCCAAATATTAATTTAGAAAACTCCCCAAAGGGACAGTCAAAGACTGCGGTAATTAGTAAACTTTTCAGCTGATCTAGAAGATTTTGATTTTTAATTTTTAGTATCTACTATTCTCATTTTCAAAATTGAGAAGCTGAATAATATTGTCTTAACCACAATTCTGGACCTCAGCTGTGGGCTTTGAGACTTTTTTGGACGGTGCTAGTTTCTTATTTTGTCTGCACAGCACCCTGAGAAGTTCATGACTGGGGCTCTGAAGCAATAATACAATATATATTTTTCTTTTTACTGTTATGAGCTTTATTGGCATTATTATTAGGCTGAACTCATTCATGTTTGAAGAAGCCTTTGAAAACCTCCAGCAAAAAAGTTCCACTGAGACCTTCTGACATTCGAGTGTTTTGCGTCAAATTCCAAAATGGCAAAACCTTGTTATGAGATGAAAGGGAGAGAGAGAATCTCCAAAGGAGTCTGCAGACCCCGCTGACTCTCCTCATCTACGTAAGTCAGGGAATTGAGTGATAAAACAAACATCCCAGGTTATGAGGTTGTGAAGTTTGCTTAATGGAACACACACAGTAGCACCCCCGGGCGAGGGGGGAACGCCTGTGAGTTGCTTTCCAACCAGAGGAATACTCAGGAGGTATGGGAACTGGCAGGAAAGTGGCTGATATATGTGGGCTGCCCTCTGATTTCCCTCTCTTCCAGGCCAACTCTTTCCTGGCTGACTGCAGGATGTCTCGCCGCAACCCCTTTCTTGTCTGGCCTAAGCTAAACAAGGTCAGTCTGGGCGAGGAGTTCCATTGGAGACCTCTGAGGAACACCTATCTGCTGGAGAAAGTTGTGCTAGTGATGCAAGAAATGGCAAATTTCCCTCTGAGTCAGAGCTGGATTGTTCCAGCCGGCCTGGAGGAGGAAGGTTGGAGCTGCAGAGAAGATAGTGATGGAGACGTTAGGGCATTTCCTATCCAGATCAAGATTTTCAGATTCAAGGAGGGGTGCCAATGCCTTGTCCAACCCACATCCCCAAATGAACATCTGATGTCAGCGTAACCCAACCATCGCCATGCAAGTCTCCTGCTGTGTCATCTCAGGAGGGTGCTGTATATAAAGCCCTGAGTAATTTCATCCCGAGCAACTGGTAGGACAGGAGATTTCAGGTCAGATTTTTCTCACCTAACTTCAGACTCTTAATTAAGGCAACTAATTGCCCTTTCCCTAAGAACAGTAAAAAGACAGAAAGAAAGAACTAGATTGCAAAGACTATCTGAGATCTTCATTAACTATAAGAACCTGTGTAGGTTCAATAACTTGACATTGAACTCAAGTTCAATAACTTAATTTCCTCATTGCCAAATCTGAAGTTAAGAGGCTTGAGTGAAGACCCTTAAGTCCATATATAATTTCAGTCTTGTGATTGACACTATTGATTCAGGACAAGTTCTTAAGTTTAGCCTAAGTCATATGATCCTCTTTTTTTTTTTCTTTTTCTTTTTTCTTTTTTCTTTTTTCTTTTTTCTTTTTTCTTTTTTCTTTTTTCTTTTTTCTTTTTTTTTTTTCTTTTTTCTTTTTTCTTTTTTTCTGGTGATCTGCAGTTTGTTTGTTTGTCTTTGGTCCTAAGCCAAAAGTTTTTGGGTGCAAAAAAACCAAAAAAATGTTTGGGACTGTCAATACTGTATAATCTCCTGGATTAAACTGTACCACTGTCATGTATGATCAGAGGGCACCAGAGTAGAAAACACAGTGGAGTCACAAGCAGGGTGCGGAAACCTCCCAGATACAATTCTCATGTTGGCAGATAAGAAGATACATTAGTGTTTTGTTGAATCAAGGTCTCAGAGTGCTGCATTTTGTCACTCAGAAAAGCTTCATTTCTGGTGCAGGTAAAAGTAACCTGACCTGGTTCATCCTCCCTGACTTCCCTGGATGCCACACCAGCAGGAACATTGTCTAGTGCCAGCCAGAAGCAAACTTCAGGCTTTGGAGCAGCATCTCTCTAGCTTCTTCATAAAGTCCATTGCTAAAAGAATCATAAAATCATGTTTTGTTGTCCACTGCTCCACAGAGTTGCACCAGAGTCACCAGAAATAAGTCAGGAGGCGTCTATTTCCTTACTGCCTATTTATACAGAGAATCCATTAATTTACCAAATCCTGTGGATTTTGCTAAGAAGAGTCCTGGGACAGTAGGAATACAGGGATATGATAGGTGGACAGATACACAGAGGGAAGGACAATTCAGGTTACCATTTGTCAGCTTAGACTGAGTCACTAGTTGGACTGCAATGGCATTGGTGGAGCTCCAAACCTAGGGCTGAGAAGCAGAGCAGAGAGGCAGAAGTTCTCTCATCTGAACAGTGGATGCAGAGGATCTTTTGGACCTCACTGTCTCTGAAAAGTGGAGAGAAATCTGGCCTTCAACTCTTGAAACAGATTGAGTTGGAAGACCTGATGGGAAAGAGCTTTACTGTATTGGAGGAAACAGAATCTAGCCCAAGATAATGGATATTTCATCTTCTTTGGTCCGTTCTGCCAAGCCTCCTAAAGGCAGGGAGGAGAAAGACAGGGAGGAATCACAGATAATGTACTGGAAATTCCCAACCCACTACAAAGGTCATACAACTTCCACAATATGAGAAGAAGTATCCCCTCATTTTTCCCACGTATTTCCCTGGTTTCCTATCCCAAGCCCTCACATCCTAAAGCAGTTCTTACTCTAGAATCAAGCCAAATGCCTTGTTTCATAAGAAGAACAGCAAGAAGGTTCCCTAGATGATTTTTGGAAGCCAAACTCAGTTACACAATAATGTCCTTCGCCAGCTCGAATAGGTGCTGGACAGCTGGCTCCCATGGAAGAGTGTTAAATGGTTCCGGGGACCAAAGGTGCCAGTTTGCTAAGGACATTGAATTAATCAGGAATCTCTTCATCTCTGTTTGGAGCCAATGTCAGACAGAGAAAACAAAATGTTATGTTGACAACATGCATGATTTTCTGGGTACTGTGGCCCAAAGGACAGCATGTTTGGGGATCATTCCTTCAGAAATCATCACTTCACCTCCAGAAATCTCCCAGTCCTGAAGTTTCCAAGCTATGGAGCAGGGATGGGTTCTTAGTGGGCAGGACCAATAAAATCTCTTCTGCAGTTCCCACGTTTTACTTGGTATAGCATGGACCATATAGGCTCAAAGTTTCCAGGGGTCATGAGCTCAGAATCTGAGACATACCCAGCAGACTGGTACTCAGCACAACTAACTCCATCTCCAGTTCCTATTGCCTGTCTTGAGCCCTGTTATTGCATCCTGGGGTAAGATGTGTACATGTGTGTGAGGCAAATATTGCAAAGGGAGAACTCAGCAGGGCATCCATTCATTGGGGAACTCTTAATTTCCCAAGTAAGGTGTGAATAACTGCTCTAAAACACAAGGGACACTGGAGAAAGGGGAAGAAAAACATCGGAACAAGGACAAGGCAGATTCTTTCAAGCAAAGCACTCCCAAGACAATCCCCAATTTACTTTAAATTCCAATTAAAATTGGAGGGAGGGAGAAGGAGGGGGAAAAGGTAAAAAAAAAAAAAAAAAAAAAAAAAGAGGAATGTTGCTGACATCTGTTTTCCAGTTTGGTATTGACCAGGAAAAAAGTCACCACCCAGACCCTTTTTCTGATTAATAAAAATGTGATGGAAATTTCATATGTCGTCTCAGCTCCTAAGTACTTCTCAGTAACATCTGGCAATGACTGCAAGCTCCTTCCAGCCTGTTTATGTTCACAATGAGAACATTTTTTCCAGCCCTGTCAACAATTATTGTTTCCCCTATGGGGAGGTCAGAGGTTGCTCCTCACTTTGGCCATTAAAAAAGCCTTGGCTTTGAAGTGCCTCCCTGGTCATCGCTTGGTGGTGTGTGTCTAAGCTGCCGAACAGAGTGCGGACAAACACGGAGGTGACCTGGTCCTTGACTGTTTCTCTCCCTGCAGCTGATGAGCAGAGGAGGTGTCTGGAAAAAGGGTGCCAGCGTGATGGGGTTGCCTGAGGGTGAGCAGGAGGAGAGACGCGTGGCTCACCTTGGGGGGCTTGTGGTCCTCCCGGCAGTGTGGAGGGTGCAGAAGAAATGAGTCAGTGCCTTTGATTCTGAGATTTTGGCTCCCCTTCATGCCTCCCTTTGATGTCAGGGTTTATTTGTGGAGAGGAGGTGTTTTTATATACTCCCTTCGAACTTGCACGACTGTCTATTGGAAGCCAGGGGAAGAGATGGGGGAGAGAGAACAAACGCCAACCAAGCCTCTGAGGCCTTCAGGACCAAGCCTCATCAGCTTTGCTCAGAGTTTCCTCATTTTTATGCCATATCTAGGGGCAATTGAGGGGGAGGAGGATCAGGATCACAATAGGAGAACTTGTCAATTCTGAAACAAAGCACCTCGTTTTCCCTCCTACGTGAGAACAGACATCACACCATCCTCTATTGTAAGGCATGGCAAATAGCTGCAAGCACAGTCATGAAAGTGGTCAGCAGGAGACTCCTGAAGGCAGGGGGCAATTCTGAGCTCATTTACCATGGGGGCAGTCAGGTTGGAGGGGACCTCTAGTGAACATTTAATCCACCTTCTGTTCAATCGGAGCCAGCTGGAGCAGGTTGCTCAAGGCCTTGTCCAGTCAGGTTTTAAATGTCTCCAAGGATGGAGACTCCACAACACCTTTGGTCAACCTGCTCCAGTGGTTGACTCCCCTGACAATAAAAAAGCTTTTTCTCATGTATAAATAGTATTTCCCGAGTTTCAGCTAATGCTCATTGCCTCTTGCCCTAACCAAACCAAAAGATTAAGAAAACTCTAGGTAAATGTCAAAAGTCAACTGCATTTGTTCTCAAAATTTGTTGTGAAATCTATAAAATTTCCAGTCCATTATACACCTTATGAATTTGATTTCAAAGTACATTCATTTCTTGTTAGGAAGGTAAAAAGTTCAATTTTTTTTACAACCAAAATTCTAATATGAATAACTCCTTTTCTTCATTCAAGTTGACACACAAAAAAAATCAAAGTATGCTAAACCTTAATTACCCGCTCTTTGAAACATAAGACCCCTTATCTTATTTAAAACTAAAATCTTCAAAACCTGAAAATCAACCATTTCTTTCTTAAACTGACTGCCATCAAGAATGCTAAACAAAAGTCCTAATTCAGCAATAAGCACATTCCGCATGCTCCAAATGTGATTGCAGTCTCCAAGTGTGCTTGCAGAATCCCCAAACAATCATTACTGTTACTATGGACATTATCCTTTTATTTGGAATTTTACTTCCTTAAGAATAGTTCTATATAGAGATATTAAAAAAAATTAGACAAGAAACCAGTATCAGTATTTGAGCAATTAAACAACAGCAATAACAAAGTATTTATAATCAGTTAGATTTTTGCATGTGATCTGTTAGAGCCACGCAAAGCAGATATGTTAGTGAAGAAGTTTCCCCTGATTTCATGAACGTAATGATCAAAACTGTTAGCAGAAACACAGAGCAAGTAAAGAGGGGAAGACCCTGAGAGACTGAGGAAGGGAATTCTTTTTTCAGGGTAAGTTTACGGAGGCAGCATGGCTCTGCTTCTCATTTATGACTTCCTTCCTTCCTTCCTTCCTTCCTTCCTTCCTTCCTTCCTTCCTTCCTTCCTTCCTTCCTTCCTTCCTTCCATATCACGCAGCACCCATCCAAGCAAGGAAACTTTTTCTTGTGACAATGTCAGAAAAATGGGGACTGCCACAAGGAAACAGCTCTGCTAGAATCCATTCTGAAGTCTGACATGACAGAACAGTATGAGATTTCCTAACCCTTGAATCGGTGCTACCTAAACCAATGTACCCCAGACCCTCCCCTTTACAGTTTGTGGTGTGCATTTATTTCTCCTGCTTGCCTGGTTCTTATTGTTATGCTTAGTTTACAACACTGTTGTTATATAGGATGTTTTCTCACAGCCATTGCAAGCAAGATTTGCTTAGATTGCAAGCAATCTTATTTTTTTCTGTATCATTGTACATAGTGGAGTCCCAAGAAATATTGCGACAGAGTTCTGTTTCAGAACAGAGTTCTCCTGAATAAATGCATATATCAGGAGCAGAGCAGTCTCTGATCAGTCACCCGAGGTCCCCTTTCCAGCTCATGGGGATAGTGAATACAGTGTAGGGTCTAAGGCAGGTTCATTGCCCTCTGGACAAGGTGCTCAAATGAGGACAGAAGACGTGCCTTGGAAATGCCTGCTTGCCTCCACTGACTGCAAGAGGAGCCCGAGGTGTCTAACTCAGCTAGAGACTTGCATGGCATGCACAGGGAATGAAATTGAATCCCAGAATGAAAAGGGATCCCTGTGTTTAAAATACACTTTGCAGTTTTTAACCCATCTTTTCAATAACCAGATACAAGCACATTACCATTTAGCATTGGAAGAGCCATGTCCTCATGCCCTGTTTGACAGTGAAAGATACTCTTGTTCTGATTCTCTTTCACTTCTGGATTCAGCCTCTTCAGGGGTTAGCAAACATAATTTAACAGATGTAAACAATTATAGCCAGTTATCCCAACATATTCTGCCAGCCTAAGCCAGATGGAGATGCCCTGATTCCTAGAAGGGAACTGGAAGACCCTTATCAGAGTAGTAACTGGCTGTGCAGAGAGGCGTGTGTGAGAACAAATTCCATCAGTTGGAGAGGAAAAGGACTCACTTTCCTTGACAGTGCCCAGGAGACGAGTGGGGAGAGGAATCCAAAGCTAACTTGACCTTCAAACATGCAAATACATGAAAACGAATGCAAATTTGGCACCAGGCAAAATTGCCCAGTCATACCTCTTGGAGAGCGCAGCTCTGCACCCAGTGTGTTATAAGTTAACAGCAAGGGGAGATTTTGTCCAGAGGCCAGTGCTCTGTCAGTCTTCTTCTAATCTTCAGTAGTATGCTCAAAGAAAACACTATTTGCTGCTTCATTTCTCTCCTTTCTTCCTTCCTTCTTTGTATATGTACACATGATGGTTATTCCTCAGTAACAAAACTGTTGAAGGTTATTCCAACTCTTAAATTAGCATGAGGGCCAATCTAGAATAGTAGTGACTATTTATTCAGGTGAGGTATTTAGCTTTTCATTGCTCAGACTTCTACTAGATTAAATGAGCAGTTGTTTTTTTGGGCTTTTCAGATGTTCACACTGAAATGCCTCTCCCTAAATCCCTGAGTGGGAAGAGATTGTCATTAGTTTTGCGTAGAAGGAAAGGAATCTGTGGATGAGTGGGATGTTAATGATGAGTTTCCATATTGTACACGGCAGGCAAGGAGTTAGAAGTTAATCAGAGCTACCTCCATCCTGTTCCCACCTCCAGGTAGCCAAACAACCCTAGCATCTTTTTACCTTCCTATATTTAGAGCAGATAGGAACACGGAAGTTATTCATCTGAGAACTGATACTCTGATGATAATACACTGTGTTTGCTTACCTGTCTGTTGGTCTATCTACCCACCTAACTTCCACCCCCTGAGTGTCCTACAGTGATTAATAATTTTCCATGGCTCCATTTTCAACTGCATCATTGGCTGTGTCTATTCTTGTGCTTAAACAGGAGCAGGGAGCACAGTTTAGCCTTGAGGCCAGCAGCCACAGCCTGAACATGTCCACATGGCATTTGTCCATGGGTCTCGTTTGGTCCCCATGTATTTCCCATGAATGTAAGTCATCCTTCTTTTTCAACAAGTGCTTTAGTAGATCATAACATCTAACAGATGACGGCTTTGCTAAAGTCCAACAATAGTGTTTTCACAGGGAAAAAAAAAAAAAGTATATTGTTTCCTTTCCTGTGGGGTGTCACAGGAGGGTAAAGGAGGGTTTCTGAAGATACAAGGCTTTCTGGATGAGTGCTGGAGGGCTATAGACTGTAGTCCTGTTCATTTTGTTTATGGCCCCCAGGGCTTGCTGTCCAGAGCTGTGTCTGGACCTTTTCTAGGAGAGGGCTGTTGCTGGACTAAAACAGCACCAGGTGGGTGTTTGAGCTTTTTGCTGGCTCTTTTATCAAAACAGACATGATAACCAATATCACCCACAGGCCCATAATTTTCAGAAGACAGACACACAATATCACATGAAAACCTGATCCCATTGTAAGCCTCTTTTAGGCTCCAAATAAAGACGACTGCTTCTCCCTAAGGCCCTGGCTAGACACGTCATTACCCATAAGTGTTAGGCTGAAACCAAACTCCCTCAAGGAAGCCTTTCTTTTTGCAACACAAAATTCTTCTTACTCATCAGTAACAGGCAAATGAAGCATATCCTTTCAGATTGAAGACATTGAGCCTTGACAGTTCTTAAATGTAAGTGTTTAAAGCCACTCCAAACTCTCCTCTCTTCTCAGTGCTCCTCTGATCTCTCACAGCCCTCTGGGAGAAAACAATTTCAAGCAAATGCTTGAGTCTTTGCAGCCTGATTTGCTCCCAGCTTGAGCAGCAGCCAGGACAGCTGGTTCCTAACCTCTGCCCTTCAAGCAGGTGTTTACTTCTGCACAGTTAAAGCTGATTCACAGCTAGCAAAGGAAAGAGGATCTTATTTATCACCTTCAGCCACAAAATAAACGCACCCCTTCCCCCGGGATTGAACCTGGTCCTACTTTATCCCTGGTATTTCTATGAGGAGTGCTTGAACAGATCCCTGTTTAATCACAGATGAAATTAGCTCTTGCAACACAGCGTTGAAAAGAAAGCGAGCATGTTCACTGGTCCAGATTACATGGCATGTTTTCTGACTCAAAGGAGAAGGAAGAGTAACAAATACTTGGTTGATATAATCCATGCGTTGTCTTCCATAGTTTACAACACCTTGTACTCTACCCTAAAACAATCTTCATTTCAGCACACAGTGGAAATTTCCTTTTGAGAAAACCTTTTATTTATTTATTTATTTATTTATTTATTTATCATGATATGTTCCCAGCAGATGAAATCAAGGAGGGAATATCAGTCTTTAGAAGCTGAGCACCTGGAACCATTTCAAGCCTCTGCTATTCCACATAGAGGTATGGGGAAAGGAAGAGGAAAAGGGCCTTTCACAAGAGGACAGACCTCTTTGATATGCTAGCCTTTTTCTTAACCATGTTTTTCACTGAAAACCTTTGACGGCAGACAGGTGGGATATCGGGAGAGAGGGAAAAAATGAATGGAATTTACCTTCATTGGATTCCATGGAGCATGCTACTCTAATTAGTAGAGATAGGAATTAAAATCATAATTTCATAAGATCATGTCATTGGGCTCTGGTGGAATTTTCTGCCTTATCTGACATTTAATCTTATCCAGTTTGATTTTTGCAAGAGATCAGGAATTAGGAGACGTAATGGGATTGTATTGTCTAGACTAAATAAACCAGAGACCATTGGCAGATGCAAGGAAGGGGAGGAGGGAATGGGGAAGGGACCATTCAAGATGCACTGCATTGCAGCTTGCGAGATCTGCAAACTCAATATAATTCACAGCAAAGTTGTCATAATCCAGTACGGATGCTTCAGTTCAAGTCCTGGAGCTACAGACTTTATTCCTCTCATCTGGAGGACTGATTAAAGTTCAGTTTCATCTCTTCCATTACCCAATGTCAGTGCTGAGATTTTAGTTCAAGCTATCCCCTGGGACAATTCAGAGCCTGAGCTCTGATCTCCACTTTGCAACTTGAATCCATTGAGGAAAAGCCAATTATTACTTAATGTTTTACTCTCTGCCAGGGTCCTTTTGACTTTTGAGGGGCTTGATTCACCCTTTTGGCATTCCTATGTTGTTCAGAAGTCATTCGCCTGGTTTCACTGGCTCAGAATGAGTTAAACCAGGGCCTAATGGTGTGGTTTTGTCTCTCTCCCTACCTCTGCCCATATACCATAGCCTATAGGATGGTGCAATACTTCTGTTAGTGTGACACCAGTAATGTCAAAGTTATTGGGTAGTTTAACATCAGATGAGCATCATTCTCCAAGGATTATACTATGCCTGTAGAGAAAGTGAGGGTCTGAAGGTAACTCCCTGACCACCAAGCTTCCCTTAAGCTAACGTACGTATGTGATCCCACCCATAAATTTAGCATGCTCCATTGTCCAGCTTCTTAAGTGCTTGGATCTTCTGTTCTGTTTCTCTTATCAGTGATTTCTTGCTCCTTTCCAATTCCTTTTATTCCACACCAGAATTATTGTATGACTTTAGTAATTCATCTTGTTCCTTGAAGTTCAGCAACAACATTTCTGCTTGCTTCTTTCATTTTTCTAAGCTGACTATGCCAAGCCCCATAAGTTTTCTTTGGTAAGAGAAGCTCTCCAATCCCTCGATTACAGCAGGAGCTCTTCTTTCCAGCCATGCCTGCCGTAACACAACTTTCCTGAACACAAGTTTGTCCGTACTGTAAATCATCTTCAGTCTCAATGTGAATTCAAAAACAAGATTTGGCTTTTGCTCTTGATGGGGAAGGACTTTTCTGACAGCCAGGGGGACACTGAAGGTGAACTCTTCCTAGGACAAGGCATTTGTGAAAGGACTCATTCTTGGTTAATTATGCAAGCATAACAAGATTAGGTGAGTTGGCAAAGGTCATTCTATGAATCATTGGCAAGGTCAGTCATGGAACTTAAGAGTCCTGACTTTTTCTTTTCCCTTCAGTGTTTTACATATTTTATGGCTCATCAACACTGCTCTAGGAGCCATCCAGAATCCCCAAGAGATGCCTGTCCAGTCAAAACATGCAATTCCTCTGCCCATGTTCCAAACCAGTTGGCCATGAACTCAGCTCTATCCACAAGGCCTGTGCTCAGGCTAATAAGCCAGAGAATACTTAATAAAACCTTCAACACAGCTGAAGTGTCTACACAGCCTGTCTGCACAGGATCTGGAGGTGGGATGGAGCCTGCTCACACCTGTTTTCAAAAGCCTGTGCCAACATAACCTACATTTGCAAACAAAATAGAACTGAATCCCCAACACTTGCCACTGGTCTCTTGTCTTGGCTGTTAGAAGTTAAACTGGATATGTTCCTGTGTAAGCCTCTCATCTCTCTCTCCCTGTCTTTTTATTTCTTTTTAATCCTGATACATAATGAATAACTTTTACCCTGCTGAGTACATGTAGAAATTTGTGATTTGTAGACAACGAGGTTGTTTTCTGTTCCCAGTTGCAAATAGACATCTAAAGAGTTGCTGGAGTTCATAATCTGTTTCATATGAAATAATGAGGTTCTTTCCTCTCCTTACTCCGCACCTTTTCTTCTCATCCTGGCAAAAATTGTGAACTCTGGGGAAGAAGCTCTGGGATAGGAGGGACCATCAGGAGGAAGTTCTCCTGCCAGCATCTGGCATTATTTCAAGAAGAGTCTGCACGTTGGAGGAATTAAGGAGGGCTCAACATCTGGTGAGGGATTTACTGCACCAGCATCTCCCCATCCAGAGGGACAATGAGCTGCGGCTCATCCACTTAAGTGAGGTGATCACAAGGACATCTCTGTGGGTGCTCATTGGGAGACACCATGAAAAACATATTTCCTGACTTGTTTGAAATCATTGTCTGGATGAAAATCGTGTCTTTTCTTTCAAGAAGGAAAGATTTATCTCTCTCATGGTTTCTGGTGCTCACATCTTTTCCTGGCAGTCATCAAGGTCCAGATTTTTCACTATGACATTTGAGAGCTCTTGAGTAAAGATGAATAGTCTGAAATTTTTGGACTAGTTTTATTCTTTATTTTTATTTTATTTAATGTGAGAACATGCATTTCTATAAATGTATGTATGTATGTATCTATCTATCTGTTGTGGTTTAACCTGGCCAGCAGCTAAACACCACACAGCCGTTCGCTCACCCTCCCCCCTCCCTCTCTGGGATGTGGGAGAGAAACGGGAAAGTGAAGCCTGTGAGTTGAGATAAAGACAGTTTATTAAGACAGGAAAATAATAATAACAATAATAATAATAATAGTATTACTACTAATAATAATGTGTACAAAACAAGTGATGCACAATGCAATTGCTCAACACCCATTGACTGATGCCCAGCCTATCCCTGAGCAGCTGGCCCCCCCACCCCGGCTATCCACCCCTATATATTGTTCAGCATGATGTCAGATGGTATGGAATACCCCTTTTGCCAGTTTGGGTCAGCTGTCCTGGGTCTGTCCCCTCCCAGCTCCTACTGCACCCCTAGCCTGCTCGCTGGCAGGACAGAGCGAGAAGCTGAAAAGTCCTTGGCTTGGTGTAAGCACTGCTCTGCAACAATTAAAACATCAGCATGTTATCAGTGCTCTTCTCATCCTGATCCAAAACATAGCACCCTACCAGCTACTAGGAGGAAAATTAACTCTGTCCTAACTGAAACCAGGATGCTATCTATCTATCTATATATGTCTATAGATAACCTTCAAGGCTATCATCTGGCATTGCTCCAGACAACCTTGTGATTGCTTCTCTTCTGTTCAGGAAAGGCAGTTGAGAATGAGAAGAAATGAGAACATGAGGAGGCAGCAAGAAATTTTAGGTGTTAGAATAGACACCAGGCTTACAATGAAGTGCTCCCACATGCCTCAGCTCTTTTCCGGACCACTCAGTGGATAAAGGAAGACCAAACAGGTAACCTGTTCTGCAGACTTTGGGAAGTGGGACAAAGTCTTCCACTCAGGAGCAAAACTTGCGTGTTCAGATCCTCACAGATCCTCACACCTCAGCTCAGCAGCAGGACATTAGCTCTATGTTAAGAGGGAGAAAGAAAAAATTAAAGCCTTTTTTTTTTTTTTAACCTTTATGGTGAAGTTTGCTTTCCTTCAGCCCATATGTAAACAAGAAAGGAAGGATACGCTTGAACTTTTTCAAACATCAGTCCAAACTTTGATCTAGAGCTCCCAGGGGCCTTGGCCATACATTTCCTATCTGACCTTAAATAAGTCATTTAATCTCCATGCACTAACTTCTCACAGTAGAATATTGCTCTAAAATGATTTTCCACTCCCTCTGTTCCTTGTTGTGTCTAATTTAGTTGGGGTGGGTGAAAAATATTCCTCCTAGGCAAGCCAAAATATTTCACTAATTCCAGCTCCACTGCCAAATTATCATTTGCTTAAGAAGTGCTGAACCAATGACCTGGAAGTTTTTTTTGAATATTTTCTACACACATTTTTCAAGGCTGTTTTAATTTCAGCAGATCTATGTCCTATCAGAAGAACTGGCTGCCATCTCCTCAGGACACTTCTAACCCTCTCCAAGTGGGTATTTTTGGAAGTGGTTGAAATGTTTCCATTACATGGTCTACGGGTGAAAGTTTCCCATTCTTTCAAAGATATTGTTTAATTTTGAATTTTTACTTCCATTTTATTGTGAAAGTCATCACACAAATAAAAGCATGATTTAAACAAAAACAAAAAACACGTTTTGGACTCAATCTGGATTTTGTCGTTTTAACTTTTTAAATTGCTAAGATCAAATGTATTTGGATCAATCAAAATCCTTTACTTTACTGTTTTATGAAATTTGTGACAATTGAAATAATTAAGACTTGGCATTTACCACCTGTCTCTACTAAAGACAATCCTGTGTATATGCAGTGCAATCGTGCTTATAAACAGTGCTATGTGAGAAAAGTCCCTAACCAGCAGCTGGCTGTGAATGCATGGTGACTACAAACTTCTGAAGAGTGAGCACGGATATAATTTCAACCACTTCTTTTTGCTTGGAATACAGCAGGATTTGAGGAGGAAAGATCTGAAACATTTTAGATGATAAACTGTTGCTTTTCTAATAAGAAAAAAAAAATTCCTCAAACACATTTATTTTTATATGTATATATAAACAGCTTCTATTTTCCTTGACAGATACTCACTGACATTATAAATCATCACACCAAAAACATTTTCTATCATCAGTACTTAAGATTTTTCTTTTTTAACTTTTCCTAACTGGTAAACTTAAATTTCAAAGATTTTATTGTAGTTTTAATTCAAATTTTGATGTCATTCAAAGCTAATAGAAATACTTTTTTTTCAGATTGTTTTGCCTTAAAATAATATTTGGAAAATTGGGAGTTTTTAGTGAGCTATTAACACTATTCTGTTGCTGCTACTGCTATTAGTTTACAATTTATTCATTTATTTTCCATCCAGATCAGTTCTGAAATAAGAATTTAGGTTTTGTTTAAAGTGTGTGACAAAACGAGAACAACATTTTATGGAAAATAAAGACTCAACCAAAGCTCATATGTCAGAATTTTAGAAGTGCAAAGCTGCCCCAAATTGTATGCAATAATATTTGTACTTCTTGTCCAGGCAGGTGGTAAGCAATATATCTTTTGGGATATGCTTGCATTCAGCTATCATCACACAGTGCATTAGTTGCCTTAAATCATGTATAATTTGGCAGAAGCTACTGATATGTGTCAGCAAGCAATTCATTCTGCTTCGGTATTGCCTGATTAGGAAAGATGCTTTCCTCAAGCTAAAAAATTCTGGTTCTTGAGAGGTGGAGGTTACCTTCCCCTTGGATCAGAGAGCAATGGCTGGAAAATTTTCTAGACAAAAATGTTACTCCTAATTGCTCTTCTAAGATTGTTTTCCCTTTCACAGGACAGTGTCCAGGTCAGTGAAAATTTTGCTTAGTTCCCGATTTAATCCAATTTGAAATAGTTTGCATGAAGGAGATGCTATGGTAACCAACGCACGCTCTGAACCCATTGGCAAGAAGAGGCTATCACTGAGATATAAGATCTTGTCAGGACTGGCCACAAAAACAAACAAAAATCAAAAAACACCTAATGTGGAATATCAGCGGAGTTCCTTGTGGCCCACCTTTAAAGGCACAGGAATATGGGAAGGTGGTCATTTCTGGAATGAAGAAGGTATGATGCATGGTGTAACAGCTGCAGAAATTGCAAGGTTAACCTAACTCATTAGCACAATTTGAGATGTAAGCATAAAGAAATCCTATATTTTATATGACCAGTCTCATATGAAACACCTTATTGTCTGTAAGTTTCATAGAGCTCAGATTATTTTGTACAAGAAGATGAAGAGCTACAGAGATCTCTAGAAAGATGAGTTTATGAATCTAAGGATGCTTCAGAAACCTCCATCACAAGGCCACCCCATGAGCTGACTGCCAACTTAGTGAAAATTCAAACTTATCCTATTTTTATGATTTCCTTTATTGCATGAAGATCTCAGCTGTGCTGAAAACATCAATGTGACAAGTTAAGCAATAGCCCATTTGCACCATTAGGCATAAATATTCTGAAGGTCCAGAGGAAAAGGTGGGAAACAAGGAATCAATAACCACCTGCTTCAGAGACAATAATGTTAATGCTTTAAAAAATCCTCATGGAGTCAAATGCAGAAAGGAAAGGGAAGAATTAATTATCTTTACTGAAAGTCCACTTTCACTTCTTTTCTACCACTTCTTAAAGTTGACATGAAAGGTGTTTTTTTTTCACTCAGATGTTTTTTTCTCATAGTATTTTCCCCGTGAAAAGCCATCTCCTGGTGTTCTGGCAAGTCAAGACAGGAAAGGAAGGCAGAACCCAGTGTGCAAACTGGACAACCCTTCGGGTGAATGCAGATTAACAGCCTGTTATGACTATCAGTTAATACTCTTCATCCTACAGCTCAAGTGCTGGCAGTCCACATTTTGGCTGCTGGAGTTTCTCCCACCATGTCCTAGCCACCTGCAGACACTGGGGGAGATGATGTTTGCATTAAAAGGTAAATCAGATTAAGTCAGCTTGGGATATTCTGTCTAAAAACTGAAGTTCACAGGGGATGGACAATACTCAAAGCCCCCATTGTTCTTCATTAAGGATCTCTGCAAACTCTGGCATTCAACGGATTTGTCTTTCAAGCCATTCATTGAAGCAGTAAAGGTGAGAGACACATGTTTGTTTGCCTCTCTGTGCGTTTGTTTGTTTTTAGCTTTGTCTTAAATAACTGCTGAGCTTCCAGCCCTCTCTGTGTCTTAGAGAGTGAGGACTCCAAGTGCAGGTTCAGGTTACCTTAATCTAACCCTTTAATATGGAGAAAATTCTCTCCTTCTAGCTGAGCACAAGTTCCCAGCTGAGAAGACCTCTCCCGTCTGTACATCTGCACAGAGGGAAATGACAGAATGTTCCAATTTTTCTAAAATGTCAACTTAAAAAAACACACGCGTGCAAGTCCAAATAGAAAACAGATGCACCTTGGCAGTCTGGTAGATATAAATTTTAGACTTGGAGCTGTCTTCACATCCCTCACCACCACTTTTATGGTCCTGCTTTCACAGGAGCACACCTGAGGCCTCCTGGCATGACACTTCTTTTGAGTGTGGGTGACTCCCCAGTTGAAAACAAGCCATGAAAAAGCCTACTGTGTCTCTGGACAAGAAGGTAAACATAAAAAGCGACACTCCCTGGCATTGAATCAGATGCTGCCAACTTCACTTAGGCTCATGTTCACCCACTGAAGGTCTGACCCATTATCTCCAGAAGCAAGAGCATATAGAAAACATCTCCTGTAGTTTCTGGTTGCATTGCTGTTCATCCCTCCTACTCTATAACAGGAAGAACAGATCAGACATGGACAACTCCAAGCGTCCCACTAACAGAGACTCACCTGTTTTGTTTTTTTTTTCTTATTAAAATCTGTTCTTATCCTTCCTCATTTTATTTTCTTACCATTTCTTTCCATTCCTGTTACACATTTCCTCATGGATCAAAGGCAAATCTCACTGGTGGAAAGGAACTTGAGTTCAGGTCAACATATCTGGTGCATAAATTCATAAGAAATCATCATTTGGTAACATTTTTTTCATTAATTATTGCCTTAGATCAAAACTAAAGACCTTGACGTAAGATCTGCCCTGTCCCCAAAATTTCTTGACTCATGGGATTATTTAGTTTCAGTTCTACTGATAGATTTTTAAAAAAGTAGCAGCCAATGAAGGGAACAGCATGGAATGGCATGAAAAAAAATGAGAAAAAGGGAAATGTAGGGAACTTGTAATAAGGAAGGAGAATAAATATTAATAAGACTTGAGGTACTTAAACATGAACAGGGTATCAAAACACAGATCCCATGTACCCAGAAGCCCTACATCTCCAACAACCCAGTTCTCCAAGTCCCCAGCATTCCCGAGCATACAGCATGCATTAAGCTAGCAAAGCTCCAAGACATGGGCACCAGTAATACTCCAGTAAACTCACAATGAGCCAGAAAACCTATAAGTGATAACACCGGGGCCTCTGGCAGGCTGGACTATGTCTGGCTCTTCACTTTCCCTCAAGTTCTGTATTTTGGGGGTTTCCATCTGAAATGAAAATACGACCATTCAAAATGATCAAGCTCCTTGGCAAAGCTCTGCCCTTTACAACCTTGGATCATCAAACACTTCAGAGACATCTCTTTTCATTAAGAACACAGGGAAATAGAAAGCCCAATTGTCTTTATCCTTCTCAAAGTGTTATGATTACTGCAGAGAGGAGACACATGGAGAGTACAAACAAAGTAGGTTTGGGCCTTTCTTTTCTCTTTGTCTGCTGACACAAGAGAAGGTTTTTGAATCTGAGTGTGGTCTGCACAAAAAGTAGTTAGGGAATAAACCTGTACTCACCTTTCACCACTGCCTTTGGAAACTCATTGTCAAAGAGCAGCGTAGAGATGAGGAGCCCATCAGGACTGAGAAAGAGACTGGAAACTTTGTCTTGGCACTAAAGTCATCCTGAGCTCTGATAAACAGGGCTCATAAATACTACAAGAATTTCAAAAATAAATCAGTACAAACTATAAATATGTTGTACCAGTCACTCTTTCCATGCTCTCCACTCGTGATGCTTGAAAGAAAAGGGCAGGTTAAAATACTATTTTTAATCTCCTTTTAGCTCCAAGATTCCTAATATATCCTTTTGCGTAATGCCTTGGATTTTAAGTGAAAACTGAAAGATGATAAATTTTTATTACTTTAGTCCCCCTTTTTATTTTTTTCCTATTCTTCTTTCCCTTTGCTGCTTTCTGTCTTCCAATCCCAACCCGTCTCCCTTTTCACCTGCCTTTTGCTTCTCTGATAAAGCACTTAATGGGATTTCTAGAAATATCTTTCATTGCCTTTTAGTAACTGAAGCTCTCATTAAACGCTCAGAGTCATTCCCCTCTCAGGTGCATGGCACGTTGCCATGCATTTTGGGAAAACAGCTACTGAGCTCACATGTATTGCGTGATAACATGCTGAAAATGCCAAAACAGTGAAAGCTGGAGATGTGTACAGCTTGTACTATGTGTCAGCTGCCAAGATATCACATGAAAAACAAGCGACAGGTCACTGACAGGGCTCTGGCTCCATCAGAGTTGAGTAACAGAGCCTCAAAATTCCAGCCCTCTTACTTCAAACATTTAATTATTCATAATACACAGGTAGTGGTTTCCTCCACAATTTTTTCTCATCTACCTTATCCAATCCATCTAGGATTCCCCCAGGCTGCTGGAGCACCAAAGCTGAGACTCTGCTAATGTCTCACCTTTTACCTCTCTGTTTCTCATCATCTCCATCCTGTTTCATGCATGAGTCTTACATTTATGTTGAAAACTGTGTGCTCCCAGTTTAAAAGGTGCAGTCATAGAAGCTACAAAATTTCCCAAATAAGTAGCGCTTCACCATCCTCCTTTAAATAAAACAGAAAAAACTGTCCCATGGAAGGACTCAGCATTTACCAGTAGTCACCACATGAAACAACCAAAGAGAAGGAGTCAAATCAAGATTTTTGCTCTAAAACATCAGCTAATTTCAGATCATTTGGTTTTAGCAAATAATGAAGAGGAAGACACAATCCTTACAATTAAATATTCAGAATGAAATTAATGAGTTGTGGACAACAGATAGAAATTACAAATGAATTGACAAAAGTGTCTAACTTGGGTCTGTACTGTTCAGCACATTGCTAAATAATCTGGAAAAGGAGGTACGAAAAAAGGTCATGGACTTTTCCAGTGATAGAAGAAATAGTTCAGGCTAGGAAATAATAAAAATGATTACAAAATATATCAGGAAGATCTTATGAGACTGAGAAATTAAAAAAGAAAGGTAGCAGAAATTGATACAAAAATAAAATGGAAAAATAATAAATAACAGCAATAATGAAACAACAAAGACAACAACAACAACAACCAAACAAAACAAACAAACAAACAGAAGCAACAACCTAAAACACCTATTTTAGGTATCCATACAGGTTGATGGACTCCAGCAGCTTTTACCATTCAGAAGACTGATCTTGGAACCACCGCGGAGAAATCTATAACCAAAATTTGCGTAGAGGCTGTGAAAAAAGGCAATGAAGCTGTTAGGAATAGATAGTTAGGGACTAGATAGAAAGACAGAACAACTTCGTCATGTTCTTGTAAGGGTGGTCAGTGTCTCTGTGTCTTGAATACTGTCTACATCTTTGTCCACGCTTTGAGGCATGTATAATGGTTGTGAAAATGATATAGTGTCACAAGGATCATCAAAAGTATGGAATAGTTTCCATATGAGAAGAGAATAAATAGAATAGTTGTCTCTACCTGGAGAAGAAATATGTGTGAATGGTATGTTGCAGAGAACACAGAACCACTATGCTGCAGAGAAGCTGAATGTTGAATTAGTAATTATTCACATAGTTAAAAGTGCTTTGGGACACCTAATAAAACTATCAAGAAGAAAATCTTAAACAAGTGGATACATTGCTGCAACACACTTCAGAGGCTAAAAGTGTCTGCAAATTCAAAAAGCTATACATTTATGGAAACAAAATTCATCAAGAACCTTTAGATCACAGAATCACAGAATCGTCTAGGTTGGAAGAGACCTCCAAGATCACCAAGTCCAACCTCTGACCTAACACCAACGAGTCCTCCACTAAACCATATCACTAAGCTTTACATCTAAATGTCTTTTAAAGACCTCCAGGGATGGTGACTCAACCACTTCCCTGGGCAGCCCATTCCAATGCCTAACAACACTTTCAGTAAGGAAGTTCTTCCTAATATCCAACCTAAGCTTCCCCTGGTGCAACTTTAGCCCATTCCCCTCCACCCCCAAAAAAAGAAGCACTCACATAACCCCTGAGAATTGCCAAGAGTTGTTTATTGCCAGGACATCTTGCAGGTAATCCTGCAGGATGTCCGTGGTGTTTGGTGGCTCCAAACTAATGCTTGTGATGGAGCCTGAGCAACGAGTAGGGGGCTCGCTGGGCACTCATGTGATGCTGTTGGTGCTCTCGGATGGCAGAGCACAAGGACATGCTGCAGTAGTCCCAGTTTTGTTCTGGCAGAGGTGGATCCATTTCCATCAGTTCCTCCACATCTGGTGGATCCAGCTCCATGGGCTCGACGCTGTTGGGCAGAAGGCTAAGCCAGTCCTTACCCGGGACTGCCCAAACGGGATGCCTTCCATCCGGAATGTTCTCAGGCCAGGGTGCCAAACCAGGGGGTCATCCAGTCCCACGCCTCGTTCCCATGCCACTGTCGGCTCGATTTTCATGCATGGGTCGGACGGTGCCGTCTGGTTTACGGCCATTACTGGGTCCTGAACTGTGCTCTGGACTATGGGCATGCCTCTGCTCCCCGTGGCTGTCTGTCTGATGCTCCCGCTTTCGCCCCACGCCACCGTTGCTCCTGTGGTAAGGCCCAGGCCCCCTGTCACTGGGTGTTTGAGGGGCCAACCTGTTCCCCGCATCATTGCGGTGCCAATGGTACCGCCTGTATCTGTCTGTGGGCTGGGCGCCAGAGGTCCCATGGGCACTGGTGTCTCTTGTGCCACCGGCGCTACCCCTCCGCCCACGACACATCTCCTTCTGGTCAGGTGCATTCCTTCTTGGTGCTTCACTGGACTGCATCGCTGTCCTCACACACCAAGGAGGCCTGCTGCTTGCCTTGCTCTTCTAGTCTTCTTCCTGCCACACAAGCTGGCAGTCAGAGGGCCTAGATGCTCAGCAAATGGTGGGCCAGCTGCAGGGGGCCTGTTTTATAGGACCCACAGCAAAGGCGGGGCAGTGGTGGCCACTGTGACTTCAGCAAGCCTCTGTGATGGACTGGCCCACGCGTGGCCAAAGGCAGCTGTGTTGGGAGCAGCCTGGAAGATGCCCTCACGTGGACAAGGAGGACAGTTGGGGGGGCTAAGGGCCCCTTTTCTGGGGCTGGCTCCCCCGGGCCATTCGGCTTGCCAGAGAGAAAGGCTGCCCCTCGGCCACAGGGACTGCCCTGCACCTCCCATCCTGTGCCCTGGGTTTATTTTTAACACATTTTTTTAGGTAATTTCACTCTATTCTTTACGGAAAAGAACAGAAGCAAGGTGCATCTTCAGCCCTAATTCCCATGTGTGTTTTGTGCTCCGAGTGAAGAATTTCTTCCTCACGTCACATCTAATCTAAATCTTGGAATCACAGAATAACAGAATTATCTAGGTTGGAAGAGACCTCCAAGATCACCAAGTCCAACCTCTGACCTAACATTAACAAGTCCTCCACTAAACCATATCACTAAGCTCTACGTCTAAATGTCTTTTAAAGACCTCCAGGGATGGTGACTCAACCACTTCCCTGGGCAGCCCATTCCAATGCCTAACAACACTTTCAGTAAGGAAGTTCTTCCTAATATCCAACCTAAACCTCCCCTGGCACAACTTTAGCCCATTCCCCCTTGTCCTGTCACCAGGCACGTGGGAGAATAGACCAATCTGCACCTTGCTACAGCCTCTTTTAAGGTACCTGTAGAGTGTGATAAGATCACCCCTGAACCTCCTCTTCTCCAGACTGAACAATCGCAGCTCCCTCAGCCGCTCCTCATAAGACTTGTTCTCCAGACCCCTCACCAGCTTCGTTGCCCTTCTCTGGACTCGCTTGAGCACCTCGATGTCCTCTACAAACAGTAGGTTCATGAATCTCCTTGTGACAAATTCATGGAAGATCTATGTGCACTTGTGAGTGAGCATCCATGTGTGAAAGGTGAGGTGTCCCAATGAAAGTATCACTCCATACATGCCCTGTCCTTTGTGTTCTTTCCTAAACAATTCACTGCATGTCACTGCTGGGAATAGGACAAATTGGTACAAGAATATGGTCAGACTCAGAATGGCTACTCTTATTTTTCATGATATAAGTTGGATATAAGTCCTTCTGAGCAGTGGGACCTAGTCAGGACTAACAGGACACCATTCATGTAGAGTTTCCGCTGGAATTATTGGCTGGGTATCTCCCACAGCATACGTCATGAGTCCACATTAAACAACCTTCTCCCATTGAGATTCAGCTCAGAATCATGGCAGGATATTATCTCAACTTCTGTTTGGGGCTCATTTAAACATCCATAATGGGACAAACCAGCACCTTTTTAGAAAGAGAAAGAAAACCCATATTCCCTGTGTCTCTCGATACATCTTAAGCTATTTACACACTATTTGGCTTCAGCATGGAAAAATAAAGGTTGATTTTATAGAGGGCTTTTGTGGCCTTATAAAATGAAATAAGAATGTTATAGAATTCATTGCATCTTGACTGCTGGATATGTTATGGCTGCCATCTGTTCTTTTAACACTGGTGATTATTTCTGTGGGCCTGGCAGGTTTCTACACAAAAGAATTTGTTTGAAACTGGAGAGGTTAGTGTTCTTATTACTATCTCAGTTTAAAATATCTATGCATATATTTTTCATCTCTGATGCCCATTGTTCTCCCAGGCTTCTGCTGAAGTGTTGCAGCTCAAGTTAGAGAGAGGAAAATCAGATAACAAAATGAACAAAAGACAGGGTGGGCAGCAATATCAAGACTAGAACTTTTTCAGGATGAACACTGTGTTCCACCTGTCTCTGTTAGCTATGTGGCATGTCCTTTAGGTATTTTTATTAACAGATATTTCTGTCAGTTATCAATGAGGGCTTTACTAGGACTGCAAAATGAAATATGGTCCTAAGGCAGGAGAGCTTCTAAGAATTAGGGTATATCTCTTTTTTTTTTTTTTTTTTTTTCTTTCTTTCTTTCTTGGAAATAGTATCAAATGGCTCCTTGCATGAGTTCTGAAACCAATGAGAACATAATGTCCTCACAGAGCTTCTCAGAGCTGGTGGTGGACTATAGTCCTGGATGACACATCTCTTCCTGCGACCTTCTTCACTATTTTCTATCCTGTGCTAGAGCTGGATGTCTTGTGCTAAAAACATCATCTAGGGGTTTTAGTAAATTCTGGAATGAGAACAACTAGGAAAACTCTCAGAAACAACGTATGGGCCACTTAAGACTCTTCCAATTCAGATGCAAATTCTTTGTAGGAACATTAGTGGAGTACAATGAAACAAACTTTTTTGCTTCTAACCACCTAAGCAGAAGTTGTTGTGCTGAAGGATGATCAGACAAGACTCCGTACACTAGTGTGTCTTAGCTGTTTCCTAGACCGTTTATGAAGATCATTTGTCTTCCAAATGTTGCACAGCGAAGAATTTTGGCTCTGTTGTTGCAGTTGTTTTGGGATTCTAGTTTATGTCTCACCTGTTTAGCTTCCTCATAATTAATTTCCTCAGCCTTCTGCACTATTTCTACTCCAGTTCCTGAACTGACTTTCTGATATATATTCTTACCTGTTTCTTATTTCTTTTTTTTCCTACTCAGCTCTCAGTTTGCAGTTTGTATTTTACATGAGTTATGAAGAAATAAGTGAGGACTACAGAAAGTCATTTATTCACTTAGAGTCTAATCCTTCTCAGTCTATGAAAGGAGATTGACAGCTGACTTGATTATAGTGCCTATGTACCTTTACAGGCGCACAGTGTTGGCTAGCATTGTGTTCTGTAGACGAGATGGAAAAAAGTCAAAATGAAAACCATTTGTAGATGCTGAAGCCAGACAAATTCAAATAGAAAACAAATTGCACATTTTCAAGGGAAGTTTTTCTAATGCAGAAAACCCCTGAAAGAGGGGGTACATTTTCCAGCATTTATTATGTGATTCAAATTACGGGTTAGAACACATCAAGACACCTACATGGGAGCTATATCTATATGTTGGTCTAAATTTCCACTATAACAAATGAATGTTTTTGGCAGGAATCAGTTGCTTATACATAGAAACCTACTGTCATTTTAGATGCTCTGATGAATTCTGCCTGGTGCTCAGCTACCTGCTTGAGAAATAAATTTTTATCCCCAATTTTCTGTTTCAAATTTGAAAACTCTTGTTGCTGTCTGTGATATTTGGGGATTCCTCATGTGGCATTAAACCATTAGACAGTTGTTGGAGTCAAAAAGTCATTGTCCTGGCCAAATTATTCTCCTTGAGAAGAGCTGCTTTCTAAACTCCACTGATTATACTGATTAAGGACTTGACTCAGTTGCACCTTATCCCATCTGAGATGCTCTGAGATAACCCCCTATACACCACCAGTTTCATTAGGGAATGGGTCTCCTGTGAGTCGTGCATTAGTGAAAGGTCTGTGCAATGCTTTGGCTATGCTAGGCTAATTCAAATGGGATAAAGCATCTGTGTTTAGGCAATAAATTCCATCTGTAGCCAGTGCAGGCAATTAAGCCTAGTGAGCTGTTCACCTAACCTACATGTGATTCACTCCGTTCTGGAGCAGCATCTGGAAGCCAGGCAGGATACCCCACAGTGACTAAAATAAAACGAAACAACTCTGTTTATTTTTCAACAGTTACAGGAAGTTGTGAGAAGGAATCAGTGGCTTTTAACTAAGGGAGCTCTGCAAAGGCTCACCTGATCAATATACATGCAGATATCTTACACAGCCTTCAAGGTTCCGCAAAAAAGGGGCCAAGAAAACAATTATTTAAGTATCAAAAAATTCTAAATGAGATAATAAATACCTGGGATGTGAGGAAGCTGTAACAGTTTACGCCTGCAGGTGGTCCCAAAGGTGGCAGTAGCTTACTCTGCCTCTCTCCTGTCATCAGGTTTCACCTGGTCACCCTATAACAAGCCCAAAGAGTTTTATTGGACAAGGGATTTAGGTCTTTAGCAAATAAAGCTGCATTTCAAAACAAGTACAGGAAAGACCAGTGTTTGCCATGGGGAACAGATAGGTGAGTTATGTACAGTTAGGCCAGCAGGTAAAATACGGTTTGTACAAAGGTAAACCAAAATCAGTCTAACAAGACGAAAATAATTTAAGCTAATCATATTGATGTGGAAAAAATATATCATAAACCTTGAAATTTGATGTTACCCAAATTCTTTTACTATCTATGATTTTTTCCTTCTTTGCTAATAATGGGAAATTGTAGAAGTTATTTATAATCTAGTGATAATATTGCTGTGGACTCTTTGCAACTAATAGCAAGACAAATTCGTCTAGAGTATAATCCACGTAAAGGTCTGGTTTAGGTCCACTAAGCCACTGCCAGGAGGAACAAATCTCTCTGACTGTAGAAGAAGCCTATGGATACTAGCTCCAAACAGCAGTGGAGGTTATAAGTCTCCCCATCTTTTGGAAATAAATGGGAGAAATCTGAGTTCTGATCTGAAAGCAGTGTTGCTGAGGTTTCTGTGATGATGTGCTCAAGTTAATAAGCCCTGGTGAGCAGGACTGGGTTTGATGTCAATCCTGTGCTATTTAGTTGAGATCTGTCCCCCTTTCCAGAAAGTGTGAAGTTCAGGTAGAAAAAGCACATGACAACTTGTGAATGGCTGTGAAATAATGCCCATACCTCAGGTTCTCCCCAAAGGCTGAGGAGAATAGTGATGGACTTCACCTCACCAAACCTTAACCATCGAGGAGGTGGGCATGTACACTGAGCAAAACATGTAGTTGCCTTCTAGAATCAGTGGAGAGTGAGGGATACTTGCAGGTTATGAGTCATCCTGTCCTGGCAGAGGTGTCCAAAATAGCCGGAATGAGATGCCTCCCTCTCACTTCATTGACTATTAAGGAAACCTAGATGACTGTTTTGAACCACAGGCATACATTTCTGGTAGTTAAAGTTACACGGGATAAATCCACCTCTAACTTCAAAGCTTTCAATAAATTTGTCTTTCTTTTCATCGCATTAGAGAACCAATTAGGAACCTCTCCACAAGATTTGGCTTAGAAAATGTATAACTGTTATTGAAGTACTTCTCCTGAAATAAACAAGCATGACATGAAATAGGAAATATAACCCTGAAGTTGTCTGAAAACATATCCAGTTGGAGAAAGTTGCAAAGTTTTTTGTTGTTGTTGCTGCTGCTGTTTTTTTTTTTTGTTGTTGTTGTTGTTCATTTAGTGTTACATTGTGATGTTATAAATCACTGTTTGGTGCTTCAGATTAGCTACTGCATTTCAGAGGTACTACTCCTCAAACAAGTTCCTTCAGAAAGGCTGTTTACATTTTGTATAGCAAATGCTTTGAACCTTGAGTTTTTATCACCCTTCTTCACCCCATACTAAAAGTATTAAATGTTTAGATGGTGGTAGCAAATTTCCCCTTCAGAAAGTTATTTTCTTTTAACAAAATTATTTTGTTTTGCAAAAAGAAAAGTCCATCAGAAATTCATAATTTCTGAGAATACTACATGTATACTATGTTCTTTATTTTGGCACGGGACATTTCTTCCCAAATAATGGAATATTTTCATCTTTCTCTTGTATTCTGCACCTCTGCTATGAAAGGATTGGGTGCCTTCTCTTATTTAGCTTCGGGGATTCTGCATATTCATTTAATCATGGTTTCTATAGATGCCATGACAAAGTCATTGCTGGTGAGGGACAGGCCAAGACTGTATGTCCACTCCATACTACTCATCTGTCATCCTAGATGGAAATAAACTTACAGTTTAAAATAACTAATTCTGGCTTGTAGGGAGATAATTCAATTGCTGTAAGTAGTTTTTTAAGTGGTAGTTGACACACCTTCATATCTTCCATTTGATGCTCCTGAATGCTGAAAATATCATGTAGGCCCTGTGTCCAATCTGTAAGTCTCAGATGGACCTCTTAGAAATTCACGTGTTTCAAATGTTTTAAGATTCCAATGGTTAGGGAACTAGCTGCATGATGGCAGCTCACATGAGCAAGGAGTCTAAACTTGCATTATAGTCACTATAGATCTAGTCAGGATCAACTGAGTCTGAAGAACATTTTAGAGTGATTCAACTCATGACAAATCAAACTCCTACATTTCATCAGCTAAGAAACTATCTGAGGATTTTGTCTATGATTATCATTGTTTAAGGAAGTAGGTGTCTGTATTTTAGGTCTTGCACCCTGCAGTCAGATACCTATGTTCAATGGTTTGGGTATTACGTTTATATTATTTGGGTACACAAGAGAGGATAATCCAAGTGCCTCTTCTGACCTACTCTCTGGTTCCCAATAGCACTGACTCCCTACTCATCAATCTACATGTCCTTCCACCAAGGTCTGAGTACATGCTTACATTTTTCCAGAGATAAGTGTTTCCTCTTGTGTCATGTGGGTCATGGCACAATTCCCAAGATCTTTCAGGAATGCTACTTAAGATATTCTTTTAAGAGTTGGGGTAGTATTCATTCTTGTTGATCTCCCCATCTCTCTTCATATGGTATCTTGTTGCTTTGAGTTTGGGTTTTTCAATACTGCACGTAAAGAATGTTATAGTATGATGTGACCAGCTACCAGTGTGTAGTATGAAGCGTGTTCTTTGTTGACTCCTCTGGACTATTCTTTATTCTACGACTACCAGGACTGTTCTTAAAGATGCAGATGATTCCTTAAACTTCCATTTTCTGATCTATATAAAACTACTTAGTGTTACATGCTTTTGTTCCACTGTCAATGGTCCAAGTATTGTACTGCACTGCCCTTCTAGTAAGATCAAAGACTTGCATAAGACCTTTTCATCATGGAAGCCAGTCGTCCTGACAGTATGTACACTAAGTCGTCTAATCTATTATAGTGGCCTTTTAGGACACAACTGCTATGTAATTAGGCTAATAAATCCTTTCTTCATCTTTGGTTTCTTCCAAGGGTGACAGTCATTGTGAATCAAAAGTAGCTCAGAGTTGAGGTTGTAGCTTAAGGACTAAATGAAAACATTGCACTATGTTTAATAAATAAATCTAGAAAAACCTCAACTAGACATAAAATTGTACTTCTACATATTACCCACAACTCACTTCAAAACGAATTTGCATGTCTACCTAAATGCTGTTTCTACTTCCACCCACTAGATGGGAGCAAACATTAATTTATGTGATTGTGCCAGCTGTGCACAGTATATTTAATGACTGAATGCCAATGTGTGTGGTCTTGTGGGTTTGACTTACCTTTTTAGTACTGTTTAATGAGGGAAATGCATAACCTAGAGCGAATCAATTCTCGGACATCATAAAAGGTGAAGATTGGCTAAGGACCAAAGGGACCACTTCAGTAGAAAATGGGAAGGAGCGGAAACCTGCAGTATCTTTTCCCATAGACTAAATCAAATGTACATGCTTGTTCATAGGGTGTTTTATTTTTTAAGCATTGACGTAGCATAGTTTTTTGAATCTGCAGTGAAAATATCTAGAATCAGGATCTCTCAATGTTCACTCACTAACACTGCCTTCAGCTTCTGACCAGTAGGCCAAGAATAAAATCGTGTCAGTGAAAGCTGCATCAAGGGGAAACAATTTCTAGAATTTTATTGGGTATACATGTGTCAGCTTTCCAAGAACTGTCTATTGAGTGACCTACATTTTCTGTTGCAGCAGGGAGAAATATGAATCCCGTTAACTGCTGTTTACTGGAAATGGTCGATAAATGAAAGTGTCAACATAGTGGCTCCTGAGTCACATACAGCTTGCAAGAAATTCAAGCAGAGCTCCCTTGCACAGCCCATATCACATGGTAGGTAATGAGGCAATGCTTGCATAAGGGCTTCTTGGTAATCTAAAGACCCAGTGTGGGGACTTAATTGATGGGCAGAGGCAGCTGAAACCCATACTGAGATGTTTTCCTGGAATCAAGCTCCACGGCCAACCCAGACCCATTCTTTAGCAGAGGGGATCCCTTATGAATCCTTGCTGTTGTCACTCTGATCAACTTGTCTAGCTCTCCCTCCCCCATCTCTAGCAATATATAACATATTTTGATTCTTTTTGGTGCTCTAGACAGTACCGGTGATATTTAAGTTTTAGGTACTTAAAGTTAGGGTATATAAGCTCCACAGATTTTTACTGTCTGATCACCAATGCATAGGAAGAGAATTCAATTCTTTTTTTTTTTTTTTTTCATTTATTTGGGTAGCAAAGGAGTGTTGCAGGCACCTTACTATTTCAGTAATGGTCTAATGTCTTACTGACGTGAAATTAAATATTTTAACTTACATATGGAAAAGTGATACCAAGATATTTTATTTACTCCTACTTCACATTTACTTTTTATTTGTTTAATGTATTTTCTGGCCAGATTGACAGAAATGCAATTCAGTACCCTTCAATCATCAGTGAATTTGTTATATTAGAATCAAACTTCCGTCCTGTATTTAAAAAAAACAAAAACAACAACAAAAAAAAACATGGGCAACAAAGATTGGACAAGTAGAAAAGGAAGGAAGGACAGAAGGATGGACAGATGACAAGCTAGAAGGCTGGATGAAAGGTTGGTTATCTGATACTTTCTATTTCCCAGTGTTTTCCACCATTACTTGATCCTTGTGTAATAGGTGGGGAAACAGAAACACAGTTGATAAGCCTGCTCCGGGGCATCTAATAGGTGAGAAGTAGAGCTGTGAATAAAACCTAAGTATCTGTAAGTCCCATTCGAGTACTCTATACAACAAAAAACACAGCCCTGGGGGATTGATTAAAGACTGTTTTGTGCTCCTTTTACAGAAGGCATCCATTCATGGTTTGCCACTGTTCATACTATGTTTCTTAGAAAAAGGCTATGGCAAAGGTACAGGATCTTCCAGCAGCAGCTCCTCACCAGTGCAAAATTTTGGGAGTGAAAGACCTAATATTTATCTGTTGCAGTGAACCCAATTTGTCTTCTTACAATGAAGCTTTGCTTAGGTTGATGGGTTTCATTAGCTGCAAAGAGAAAGTATTTGTGTTTTTTTTCCTGCCTACTTGAATTTGCAAAAGAATAAAAGATATGTAACAACAGATCATTGAAAATACGTGCCACTATACGTGGAGTAAAAGGAGAACTTAATAATCGCTATCCATCCAAGAGTGCTCTGGGAGCAGTCTGGAGAAAAATTAAATAAAAATAAACGAAAAAAAGAACAAACTTAAAATAAAAGAACAAACTTATTATAAAGGGCAAAACTGTTCATAATACAGGGGTTCATAAAAGCAGGGTTGTTTTTTGAAGGATGGATTTATGAGTAGACAGAGCAATATTTTGGAGCTTCTGATGGCAGTCACATGGTATTTCAGCGAGCTTAGACTTTTCTTTGATATATTTCCTCCTCACTCCTTTGCAGTTCCTGGGACTACGTCTTTTCTGTCTATTATGAGGGTAACTATCATGACTTATTGCTGCATAGGTGTCCTGAATATTACACCTACTTCCCCTTGCCTGGCTTTCTTTGCCTGCAGAGGCATGGGCTGATGTGTTGGACTGAAAAGACCTTACCCTTACTGAGCAAAGCCAAAACTAGCCCGGAAACATGGAGATGCTACCTCCCAGAAAATGATGAAGAAGCAAATGATGTGAAAGAAAACTGAATGATGCTTTCTGAAATATAAAATTTCTTGCACATGTAACCATAGCGGGCAGGTCAGATGTCTGACTGTAAGAAAAATAAATAAATAAATAAAAATTGATAAGTACAGAAGAAAATCTTCCTTTCAAAATGAAATTAAACGCTAAATATCATTATATTATATATACATATATTTATGAAGGTTAAAAGCTGCAAACTGAGAAAGGATTTTTTTATTCCAACCTTGGATTTATTTATTTATTCATTTTGCATATTTAATTTTGGTGAGCGTTTATTCTGGAGTTGGGAAAAAAAGTAGAAATCACAGAACTGCTAGCTACTGTACAGAAGGATGTTAAGCTGACTGCTAAACAGAGCTAGCAATGCTGATGAGACAGGTATTAGTTGTGAATTCTTGGATTCAGGGCTTAGCTTTGTTACAGCTTCTCTAAAATGGGCTCAGGATGGTCTCAGACACCTGAAACTGTAAATCCGTTTGGCAGTTCTCAGAGATCAAATTGGACCCTGCATCTAAATATTCTATATAGCATTCAGCTACACTGAACTCTTTGCATCTTCGCATTGTGTTTTTGATGTTTATAATTTAATTGTATTTTTTTAATGATCTTTGGAAATGTTCAGTCCCTAAATTCATAGGACAGTGGAAAATATTTTTTGTTGTATTAAAAAAAAAAAAGGAAAGAAAGCCCTTAGATCTTGTGATCCAAAGTAAAGAATTAAAAAGTGATTTCAGTACAGGAAGGAGAGAAATTAGCAGGGAAACGAGAAAAAAATCTTACTGGATGTTAACCACCCTCCATTCGAAATATCCATCATGTTAGAGGATTACTGATCAGGTGAGACGGGAGCATCTCTCCAGCACCATAGTTCTCCTCTCTCACTCATGTCAGCCCCAAACATGCCCTAATTACACAGAGTTGGAATGCCTATTATTATCACCTTAAATGCATTTACTTTGCACTTTCCTGATTTTTAAAGCCTCAGAATTGCTTAAGTCTTGATGCCAATGACACTGACTTCCAACTGCATCATCATTTAAAAAAAAAAAAAAGACATTTCTTCAGTGCAGGCGCTCCTTACTTTAATGAGCGGAGCAACACAAAGGGCATCTAATGTAAACCAAAGAAACAAGACCTCTTCTTTCTAATTAAAACTGTGCAAACCCCGGAGCAGCTTTGCCCAGGGCATGTAAGCGAAAGCAGAGACTGGTCATTAGTCCTAACAAGAGAGCTGCCAGGAAGTGCCCGGACCCTTAAGTGAGAGAGCTTTAGCTTGTCATGGTGAAAACACATTTATTATGGCTAACGAATCTTGGCCAGGGTCTATAAAATACTGGTATCTGCCCGAAGAAGCCCTGGCTGCCTTCTGCAGCAGTAACCTTGTCATGTGCACTGACAGAGGCCAGAGCCGTGCTGTGAGACCCTCAGGAGGTTACAGGGTCTCGGGGCTGCTCCTTTAATTAGCCCGCAGATAGCTCCGGAGAATTTCCTGATGCAGTTCACGGTGGGACAGGGCAAAGGCCTCTGAAACAGCCCTGCGAAGAGGAGGCGATGTTTATGCAGCGTGCTGACCCCCGTAATCACTGCGCTGACATCAGCGGGCGGGCAGGGGGGCCAAAAGGAGCACAGCCGTGCTGGTGGCTATTTATAAATGGGAATGGGGGGTGGGAAGGGGATGGGGGAAGCAATGCCACAAGTGTGGAAACGGACTGCAAGCTGTGATGCTGGTGAAGATTATTCTTCTCCTGGCGCTTGCTCTAAAATGCATAGGAATGGCTGAACGTGCCTTCCACAGAGTGAAGCAGGACCCACATTTGTCCCCTCATCCCCTCCTAGCGTGCACCCTGCTCAGCTCAGCATGTAGCACTTGCACATCCCTCGACGCTGTTGCCCTCTTGCAGTTCCTGGCAAAGTGGAATAAGTGCTTTGGGTGTTTTGCACCTGACTGCCACACTTCGTAAGGAAGAGCCCTGCAGCTGCTTTGGTTTGTGCTGGAAGCTGAAGGAACCCCAGAATGGTTGCAAGATTAAAGATGAGGAAATTCAAGATGAAATGCTTTAACTTGTTTCTGTCTCCACTGCACACCGCTCATGTGGACCTTTCACTGAGGTTTATTCTTTGTGGTGCTTGGTGCTGCACAAAGAAATGAGACAGCAATTCCTTACTGGATTCAGAGCCAGGGCACACCAGACAGACAGACACAGCAAGCATGTGCAGACACATTTTATAGACAATAACCTGACAACCACAGGAGAGGAACAGCTCTTGCCTAGCGCCTGTCACAGGTTTGGGGACATATATCCCGGAACATCACAGAGTATTCTTTGGATAATTATAAAGTTCATCAGCTCAGTGGATCATCCTAAGCATCCTCCTGCTAAATTAATATGGTTTAAACCCTAAAGATGACAGCTGATATTTGCTTTATATACATATATATATATATTTATTTTTTTTTCCAATAAGAAAACCTTTACAGCTGTTAGGTAAAAAAAATGCACATACTGAAAGACTAAGAAAACTGATAAAGTCCACTCTTTTGCAAAAAGATCAAATAAATGAGTAACATCCTGCTTATAGCCTGCTTTGAGAGGCTACATAGAGTAGCACCAGGTGGTTGATAAAGTTGGCTGGTTTGGGGTTAGGATGGGATGGGTTGTCTTCTCGGGGAAACTGGAAGTGATCCTCACCCTTTGGGAAGTGGTAGCTACCTGGAAATTGCATCCACACTGGTCTGGGAATATATCCCTTGTGGCACCCCCTCAGAAACTTCACAGAATCCTCCCATTCAATAATCGATAGTGGGCTAAGCACAGCCTTCATGTGTGTTGGTCTCCATCTCCACTGACATACTGAGATTATGGGTTTTCTTTCCCCAGAAGCTAAGAAAAGGGGGAAGAAAAAATAAATAAAAATCATTGCCCTCTTGATAGACAGGGTGTTGGGTTAGACCGACCTTTCCTCTGACCCAGGCCAACTGTTCCTGACTTCATTAACAGAACCAAGACGTTTTAAGAACTGCTGTGGCAGCTACTGGTTTTAGCTCTGAAGATTCCCAGTGTGATTTCTGCAGTGTGGGATGGCAAGGCATTTATCACCCCAGCCTGTCTTGAGATACATTTAAGCTCAGGAGTTCCCTTCAGACAACAAGTTCAAGGATAAATCAATGCCTTTACAGAAGTTCTTCCTCCCCCTCAAAATTTCTTGAGGTAATTCAGAGTTTGATAAGAATTCCTCTGTCTAAATGGTGAACCGCAACAGGGATTTTTTGGCAAATCTTTACACAAGGCACCCCAATTTTGGGGGTAACTAGCTATCTTAAAATTTATGAAAGAAAATGATTTTTTTTTTAATTAAAAGTATTTTATAATGTTCTATTCTTATAGGAGAGGAATGAAAAAATATTTTATTTTGCACAGTATTTTCTACTATTCTTACGTAGTCAGCATTGCGGTGTGAGACTTCAAGCTTGTTCCGGTGATTTTGTTTGTAGACAGAAGACTTTGGAGAAGTTGCTTACAGACTCATTGTTGAAATCCACTGAGGATTGCCTGTGACTGCTAGTGGGCTGCAGTCTGCCCTCCCATTTCTGCTTTGGTAGCTGCTCCAAATGGAGCAAATTCTGCAGGCACTACAACGCCATTAACCATATCACATTCATCTCCAGTATGCAGCTAGTAGTATTTATCATTAATATCAGCATAGTCCAAAATGAAGAGCACATCCTGGGGAGTTGGGAGGGTGTAGAATCTTTTCAATTCAGTCTCAAACCTTTTGGACAGTCTTAGGTTGACTACCTTTCTGGACATCCATCTGCCATCTCTAGAAATGGAAGAGGGAAGGGAATGGAGGCAGGTAATGAGCACGGAAACTGGATTCTACTGAGGTACAAACTGATCCACAATTATAATATTAAATGAAAGATGCTTATGGTGATTTTCATATGGTCTGAGCACTGGTATTGCTATGGAGGGTGAGCTGGATGGGTGCAGTGAACTTTTAGAAAGTCCTTCACTGAGGTATTGAAATATCGTTTAATAATCAAAGTTAGGCAATGAAGATGGACAAGGTTTGTCTCTCCCATCTCAATGAATGCTGAGTCTTCTTCACATTCCCCTTGTTTTACACTCACACTGTAGGCTCTCTTTGTAAGGGATTGCAATTTTACAACTAGTAAAAAGCTGTGAAATAAGGCCATCATTTTCTTGATGCTGTATGCAGCCAGTGATCAAAACATGTAAGTATCAGTAGACAAACTGAAAGCTCCTTTGTGCAGGCCAGACCTTTCCTCTGTGAGAATGTGTGGCTGTGTGTGCAGTATGTGCACGTGTAGATGTGCAATGTGGGTCTCTCTATGCAAGTATGCCCATTCTTGCTTAATGTGTGCCTGGCCGAGCTCCACTGATTTCATACGTATAACATCATCTGCAAATCTGGTCCCTGACATATTATTTCCAGCTTTCCTGAAAAAGAGCAGTCTGTGTGGTCTAACTGTAGCATAAAACAATACCTTGAGGGAACAATAGTGATGCTGCTGATGTCAGAGTGCTGAATTATTCTGCGCTGGATTTCTCAGGCCACATCCCTGTGATACAAAGATGAAAAATCAGGATTAATTCTTAGAGAGGACCGCTGTGTTTTCGTAAGACAGAGTGTGGGCTGTGACGTGTGAAAATGCCACTTCATTAGTTCTTTCATTTTTAAAAGCTCAGATCTTATTTTCATGTCTTCAGGTTTATATCGACAGACTATTGAATTTGGAAGTCCCTAGACCTATTTTAAAGGCTTGCTTTGCTTCTATAAACCTACATCTGTTTTGGCTGGACAATCTCTGGTCTTGGCATGGGCTTCAATTACCAACTTGCCACCTATATAGTCTGGATGTATAAAGGTTGTATAAAGATGTATAGTCTGGATGTATAAAGGTTGTTGCTGCTGGAGGGAGGATTTTATTTTTTGTCCATTTGTTTTCATGGGGTATCCCAGCATTTTCTTAACTTTTCCTCTTCCTTCTTCACAGTCTCCCAAAAAAAACTTAGCCCTTCCCAGTGATTTTACATGCCCCTAATCCCTTCTTGGATTGGTTTTGATGCTGTTGCCATGTTAACAAAAACAGAATTTCCTCTCCCTGGCCTTCCGGTCTATAACAGCAGCTATTGTAATTTCCAATGGATTTCAAGCTCCAGTTGACAGCCAAGTGGTTCACCTTGCCAATAATGCATGTCAATCATAAGGAAATAAATGAATTTCCTTGTGCAGAGATCTTCGGATGGCTATGAGACCAACCCTTCGATATTTCATCTGGCCTAACATCTTCCAGTTGTTTTGCTTTCTCTTGGAACGATTACAGTGGGTACTGCTATCAGAAAGAGAGCAGTACGCCAGAGCTTTTTGTGTGCTGATGCAATGAGCCTAAATCAAAGGGTCACAACAGACCAGTAACAAATAGAAGGGAGGAAGGAGGGAAATAAGATCCGTCTGACTTCATGCACATGTTTGTAGGCATGTGTGTGTGAGTTCACAGCTTGTGGATAAAGGTGGGAAATACACGGGTATCACCGTGAATGCCTGACTCTCCTCATATCCACCAAGAGCATATTGTTAATACAGCAGTGATCTTCATAAAATACAACAAAGTAGTTAATCCTGATGATGGGTTACTCTGTACTGCAAATAGCCACGAAACAGCATGGTCAGTGCGTGCATATTTGTCTTCTGAATTCCTCTGGCTGTCACTCCCGGAATTAAACCCCTGCTGCCAGTGCATATCAACATCAGTTTTAGGAACAAAAATCCCCGATCTTTCAAGCACTTAAGTACATGGATGGTTTTATAAACATGATATAGTATCTTAGTTTTTTTTTTTTTTTTTTTTTTTTGTGGAACTGTTTGTTCTTTGCGTGCTCAAGTATTTCCTGTTTCATGGGCTAAATGGCTGGATCTTTGGTGGAATAGGTCAATGATGAATTAGGAAATCTTTCATCATTTCTCAGTTCTGAGACTTATTTCCTGAATAGTTTCTCTGGCTCACCTTCATCCTGATTTTAAATGATAAGTAGGCAGCTAGTTCCCCAGGTGTCTATAAATTGATCAGCAGGTGTCTATAAATTTCTGATAAACTGGAGTCTCATCTTCCTGTCCAAATAAATCAATAATTGTTGGTGAAATATGGGCTTTCATGGGCAAAAGCATTGCGCTTGTGGTCTATCAGCAGTTCATGTACACAAATGAAATTAGGATTCATGGTGGTTGAACTTTGTTATAAGGGCAACTCGAATTAAGACATCCTGCCTACCCATTTGACATGTTTACTGATTTTGCAATGGGTCATTCTAGGAAGGACCTGAATCCAGTTTATGAACCTCTTGTCAATGCTACAGTATTACTGCAGGTGTGGAGTTGGTAGCAATTGGCATATGCCTCCTTCCTTGGAGGTAGGGTCTCTCCTCCAAAGCCAATATGACAAGTCTTCCATGCCCCAGATCCTTTTCCTCACACACTACAAGGCATGAACTGCCTTTTCCTGTCTGCGTGTACAGGAAGCCTAGTGTGTAAGGTCTTAACCTCATATGAGGCCCCTAGAAAGAAATCTAAAGCTATTCAGTAAAAATGAATGTTGTCTTTAATCCATAAAGCAGAGCTTTTTTTTTTTTTTTTTCCCTTTGATCACACCATCATCAAGACTTTCTTTTCCTTGATGATTTCTTAGTGTGTTTTTTCATTCTTTGTAAGAATTATTCCATGTGTTTAATCATCATACGACACTTCTCTGTACATTCCCCATTACCACCAGATCCCTCACAGAAAAAGGAACTGGGATAGAAGTATTACCCAGAAACTCTCTGGTAAGACAGTGTTCTTCCTTTTCCTTTGAGGTGCCCAACTTCTACTAGTTTTGGTGTCTTTTCTCCTTATATGTCTCCTCAAGTGTCTTTATTCAGTAATATAAACTTATTTTAAACTGTGTTGTTATGCAGTTTTATTAAACAAGCAATAGGAAGTGCAGATGCTTCCAGTGCCTTCAAGCCAGGTTCTGAAGTTCATTTACTCCAAAATCAATTCAAAGTCACACCCGTGCTGCCAGTGGTTTTATTCCTTGTTTCCCGATAGACATAACTGACTTCAGGACTTGGACACTTTCATATGAATTACTGATGACAAGCCACATAGTGATGTTTCAGTTTTCAGCTGCCAAATGGAGGAAGTACAAAGCAGACTTTGTTTAATCACTGTTTTTCATCCTTTGTTTCCAAGGTATAAAACATTGTTTTTTGTTGTTTTGATATTGTTCTCATATACATGAAATGTAGCTGGTTGAAACAGAGTGGGTGTCAGAGTTTTCCATCAAGTCCTTCATATGATGACTCACCAAAACAAATTCTTTCTGCCAGATGGCGTCGTGCCCATCAGAGTTTCCATGTGCCAATTAAATGGACTGTGCCACAGTTTTCCAGTGTTTAGGAGGCCTACAACAGGTTGGGTTTTGTGCCCTTTCCTCTTGCCTACTGAGAAGTTCAGGAGATGAACTTTACTTGGCTATGTTACAAGATCTGCCATGTACAACCTAAACACTTCTGTGATTCTATGTTGGGAAGAAGAGACAATGTTGGAGATAGGAGCCAACTTCAAGTTCAGTGGAAAATTCTTTAAAACCTGACTTTCCTCACACACACAGGCATAAATATGGAACTGTTGAGCACAGAGCCACTGAAAGAAGAAAAAGGCAGAGTGAAAATATTGTTTTCCACAAAAGCACAATGAAGACTGTGAAGAGAGTTGGAGAGATGTTAGGAGACAGTCGTTCTGGAATAGAACTGGAAGCAACAGGGGGAAGACTTCCTTGACTTCAGACCAAAACCCAAATTCCTTCCTCATGCAGAGCTCCCAGGTTCTGCAGTGTGTTGTTTGAACATTTAAACACCTCTCTATGGAGGGTAGTATAGATGTGCAGACCATGTTCTTCAGTTAGAGAAGTAGTCATCAGCTTCCTCCATTTGACTAGTCCACATTCCTAACTTCCAAATAGGGAATCTTTGAATAGGAAGGGAACTAATCAAAGGGGAAGATCAGTGCTTCAGCACAGTCAGTAACATTAAATATTAATAAAGCTTTAATCTTGGCATAGAACATTTGCTTTTGAAACCTATCTGTACAAATGTTAGCTGTCACACCCAAGCTTGTCATTTGGGATCCATTCACAGTCATTAAGAGATCCACAGCACTTTAAGACAACTGTTCCTAAATATCTTAGATATCTGCAAATATGAAAAAGTAGTAGTACTCAATCTGTAGCTATGTCTGGGGGAAGCCTGGTTTGCTGGCAGAGAACAGAGAGCAGACTCTCAAATAGTTAAACAGAAGGGCTGAAACCCTCAGTCAGTCAGTGCCACTGCAGAGAAATCTGGTCTGTTATCATTGCTATATTGCATGTAGCCTGGAAGGTGGAAATCTTCCACAGTCGCCTTTTTTTTTTTTTTTTTTTCTTCTGCTGTTCCTTTTAAAGTGATTTAAAGCAGTGTCTTAAGTTTTACCAATGGCTACAAGCACATTTCTCTTTGTGGACAGGAACTTTATCTATCTATTTGAAATAACAGTTGTAGTTCTATACAGCCTGTCCTTTGTAGTTGGTTGTTTTCCATGTTTCACCTCCTTCTAGCAAGATGCTTCCTCAGTACGGGATACATGGCTGTCATCATGCTTATACAGGGACAGTCACTTAGGGTAGGATTCAATGAGCAGATGAAGACAGCTGTATTTGTGTCTGTGTATTTGTGTGTGTGTGTCTGTCTGGGGGTTCCTCTCACCAATTCAGACATCTAAATTTAGGATACCAATTAATTCCGCATGTATCAGACACCTCTACTGTTAAGGGATGACCTGCTCCCTGAGAATATGTCCCTTTGGCTGCTGGGCTTTCAGACAGCTAAAATTTGGTGAGATGACTTCAGACCCTCTCCTCCTAGTGCATTGCTGTATGAGCTGAACAGGACTTCGATAGTGACAGTGCAACAAGTACTCATACCCTCTGCTGGCATGCACAGAGTCCTTGCACACAGAAATGCAGCACATGCTACATGAGCATTACAGGTCATTCAGATGTATGTGCCAGGTGTAAAAAGCCACAGAGAGTTTGGTTCTCAGGTCCTGTGTCTCTGTCCTTGCAAAGGTGCCTCTATGTGGCAGTGGGGGAAGAGTGAAGTCTGGATTTAAGTAATTTCCAATAACCAGACCTATACAAGGAGCTACTCCATATGTAGCATGAGTAAGATCGGCTGAAGCTCCTCTGATTTACACGGACTTCTCTTACGACCCTTCTTATCTCACTCTTTCTCTGTGTGCTGGGGACTGGGAGAGCATAGACATCTGGGAAGGAGAGGAGTCCTACAGTACTAGGTGTCTGTATTTTTAAAAGTTCAAGCATAGAAAAAGGTATGGGGAGTTAAAGTCCTTGTTTGGACCATGCATCTGGACGAACTTCAAGGAGAAGAGAGTTCTGAGATTGGGATTTATGGTAGGAGTGTGGAGGGGACAGGGATCATGGTGTGGAAGTCCTGCTTTGGGTGCAGGTGGTAGGCCTCAGGGGGTGAGGGTCCTACTTCAGCCAGTGGCTTGGATGGGAGGAGGTGAGAGGTGTGGGGAGAACAGGGGTGGCCAGACAGTGGGTCCAGCAAGAGTTAACCACCCAGCCAGCCCTTGGTAGAGCATCTGGTGCCTTGCCATCCCCTCCCCTCAGCCCACTGCCTCCCACACTCTACAGACTCCCTCCTGCATCTTCATTATCAGCCTCCGGCGATGACAGTTTGCACAGCAATGTTTTCCACCGCAGGGCTGTGTCGTTTGGGGTATATCAGCGGTGCTGCTTCCCTTCACAAGAGCTCCTATCTGCCTGCCTTGTCTCAGAAGCTCATCAATACAGTATGGGCAAAGCCCAGGCAGCAAGGCCTTCGGCTTGCTTTGGGAAACAAAACACACATGCAGACAATATGAAAAACAGACCCACCCATTTTTATGGGACTTTTGTTTTACAGGTGTTGCCAAAAAATAAAATAAAATATATATATATATATATATATGAGAAATATTTGTAAGCTGTAATCAGAAATGTAATGATCATAAAATAAATTGTGTATGTGTGTGTATATTTACATACAATAGAATCCAAACTTTAGCCAGAAATAAATGGGTCATTACTGCTTTTATTTAAAGAAGCTATATTAACAGGAAAAGAAATGTCTGTGATTGCCACGTCTCCCTGGAACTGGAGTGCCCAGAGAGAGCCACTGTTGGATGTTAAAGGCTTGGACCCACCTTACTGCACCTGCCAAGAGCTGACTTCAGGCCTCTGTGCTTCCCTCACCATAGCAGCTGATGACCTCGCTGACACCTACAGTAAGCCCATACCCTCCCTGCCCTGCACGAGGTGCGAGTGATGCCATCGGGCTGCAGGGGAGCAGGCAACATAACCCGAGCCCCAGCAGCTGGAGCACCGCTCTTGGTGGAGGGGCTAAAAGCAAAACCAAAGGAAAAAGACTTACGCTCGTACTTCCCGCTGTTTAGGCTTTTATGATTCTAAATCATGAAGGCTGGAGTGATGGAAGGGTTCCTGAAAGAAGGGTATTGTTTTCCACAGTTTCTGTCCTCAAGAAGTAGATGCATCTTACATTGTAGACGTTGTGAGGGAGAAAAATAAATAAATAAATAAATTTCAGAAATCCTCATGGGCTTCTGTCTTGGATGGATTGGATGCCGTCTCTTGTACACTTCCCTGGCAGATGCAATATCAGGGAATGCCTCAAAAGGCACAAGTCTCCACACCCTGTGAAAGGCTGGGCAAGACCCAGAGCAAGTGTAAACTAAGACAGGTGAGCTTAGGGAGTCACTCCTCTGTGTATGTCAGCACTGCCTCAGCAAGCCCAGCTCCTCATCAAGGGTAAGTCTTTACAAACCCTTTACAAAGAAGAGGACAGATGATCATCTGAGGAAATCAGAATGGCTTTATCAGACAAAACAGTGAAAGTTGATGGTGTAACTCAGCTGCAGTAAGGGTCAGGCTCCTGGCTGGGGTAAACTGGCATTGCTCAGCTCGTGGCTGGAGCTCATCGGTCACCCTAGATGTTGATTTGACTCCGTATCACGGCTATTTTTGTCCTCTTATTAACTGGGGAAAGAAAAAAAATATTAAAAAATGTTTACTATTTAGACCCCTGTCATTGTAAGACTGCAAAGTGATGAACCACAAACCCTTCCCTATTTGACTCTAACACCATCCTTCCCTCGTGGCCGTGAGGCCATTCCCTTCTTGCTGATCTCACACAGCTGTTTCTCCCGTGTCTTTGACCACTGATGCTGGCTGCTGTAGTGCATGCCCAGACGTTTATTTACTCTTTGCTCCCTTCTGCGATGGTGTTTGAGGCCCCCGCTCCCCTGCTCACTCCCACCACCACCCCCGGTGAAGCCCCACCATCTGCTGCCTGTGTTGACAGAGCTGCTTTCATGCATGGCACCAGTTCTTCAGGTTGACTGGCTTTCAGCTGGAAAAAAACGGTGCCTCGATGAATCGATGCTATTCTTTGGCATCTTCACTCTGTGTGCGATGCAAAGAAAGCCTGTGGTAATGAACAAATATATTAAACACAGTTGTTTCCATAGGCCATTCTCTCCCCAGCCCTGTGGTTGACCGTTGCTTCCGAGAGCCACTTGGTCCTGTAAATCCTTGGTCAAAAGTGTTGAACGCTTTCAGGGTTCAATATTTCAAAAACTCAGAGCTCCAGCAAGTCAAGGTCTGCTGGCTAGATTTACGAGGTAAAAACAAGAAAAAGTTTCAGCAAAAATAGCAGATTGATTGACTATGGCTTCACTGCTAGCTGAAGTGCAAGTGTCTTAAGCACACGGAGCCTCTTGACCTGTGTGCTGGCCGTCAGCCCAGGTACAATTTAGGCTCTGAGCTGCTTCTACAGTATCAGGACTGCCTGCATGGTGCTCCCAGGGGCCTTCAGGCCACATTCCTGATCCGCCACACACACTAACCCCAGTAGAGACCTCCAAAGAGTGTGAAGATCAGCTGTGCTGCTCTGCTGGACTGTTTGTGTGTATGTGTGCTGAAAACAGAGCTCAGAAGTCCCATCACGTGTAACCTGGATGACAGTCATACCGGAGTGACTCTGTCCTAAATGTGCCAACACAAATGCCCTACTAAACCCTGAGGAGTCTATCAGACCACAGGCTGAGCCTGAATCTTTCCATATGTGTCTCTGTATGGTCCAGTGGGTGGAAGAGATTCATCACCCATGAAGGTGAAGATGAGAAGATTCTTCTGGATCAAGAAAGTGTTCAGTATGTTCACATAGTTACAAGTCTTCCTTCATGCCTGTGCCTAAGGGGAGGTTGATGAATAGATAATGTAATGTCAGACTCATTACTGAGGAAATTAAAACCACCACCAGCACCCCCCACCCCCCCCCAAAAAAAAAAAAAAAAAAAAAGCTTAAGGATAATTTAGATCTGAAACTGGTTGACTACAAAGGTGTTGAAATCTCCATACTTGGATGTCTTGAAGACCTGACTGGACATAGACCTGATCTACTGGCTCTGAACTCAGTGTTGACACACCTTTGAATGGGAGTTTGGAATAGACTTTCCCCACCCCACCCCCCGCAAGCTGGTCTCCAACGAGGATGAACCTATGATTTGAGATAACTCACCAGCCAAAATGTACCCAACAGTGCCTCACATGGCAGCTGAATGCCATCCTAAATCCCTGCTGACTATAATGGGAACTCAGACGTCAAGTTCATGTACAATCTCCTCTGAAACCTGCATTTAGGTCTATGACTATATTTAAATCCCACTCTCTGCTTCTAGCTGTTCTGCTTTATGAGATTATTCCAGAGTCTATGGTTCAACCCCTGGATACTGGATTTGGGAAATATTTCTATCTGCAGTGCTATCTATCCTTAGACTGAAGGCTTCTGTTTTCAACAAGAGAAGCACCTTTCCTAGTATCCTACTGAACTTACTGAACTTTTTTATGCTCTTCAACCACAATTAATATAAATGAAGGAAATTATGGGTGGAATTGGAATATGAGGTCGAGAAGAAGGGGTTAAATGTTTATTATTATTCTCTAGCATATGTAACTGCAAAAATATGCTCATTTGTATATCCTAATTTGCATATACATTTATTTCCTTTTGATGAGTTCAGAGAGACCAAGAACACCCTAGGTAAGTATGAACATTAATATGCACAGACAGACCAAAGAGATGTATGTTTGTATCTGATTTATTAAAAAATTTAAATCAATGTAAATAAACTGCCAGTGGATTAAGCAGATATATAACAGATGTCTGATAGCTAGTTAGATCAAGTACAGGATTTTAGGACCAAAGCTTTTGCTATTTTTGTATATTTGTTGTTATTTTTGTTACCTGCATTAAAATTTACAGTGAATGGTAGATACTAAAACCAAATTAAGCAAAATTTTCATTGGACATGACTGCCTACAGTTAGAAAATCTGTTTCCAAACCCCATTAAGGTAACATTCTACTTTGTGCACATTATTTCTTAAGCTCACTTAAGTCTCTCAATTAAATGTCATCTAGAACATGGAGTACTCTTCCTCAGTCCCACTAAGCTGATGCTGGGAAAGCCAATGAGTTACTTAATAAGGTCAAAGTAACTTCACATTGAACAACCTACAGTGGTTAAAGCATGTCCATCTAGTCTCTACTCTATGGATATTTCTAAGACAGTCCAAGTTGACCATTTTGCCTCAGTCTTGGTATGCTCAGGTGAGAATTGACTTGAGGAACTATCAGGATAAAGTTCTTGGAAGGTTTGTGGTTCAGTCCTGAGTAGAAAGCACTGCAAATCTTGCAAAACAGTTTGTTTGCAAATGTATTCCCAGTGATCTTAAGTGATAGCACAATTGAAGCCAGCAGATGTAATCAGATAAGATCACAGTTTTTCAGGAGGATCAAGAGAGACAGATACTATAAAAGATTTTCTCCAGTCTGGGTTGCAGGCATTTGAGCAGGATCCAGTAATCACAAGCAGGGATTCTCTGGTATGAGTTATTTCTGCAGTTGGATGTGTGACCACAATTGCCCCTTCCAATCCTAGTAAAATAAACAACAAATAATGATGTTTAAAAAAGTCTTTAAAAAAGGAAATTGAATCAAAGGATTTTTTTCTTTTTTATTATTATTATTTTTTTTTTCATTTTCCTTAACCCCAAATTGGTAATGAGAGAGCAGCAGCCGGGGAACACACATGTTCATTGCAAACAGAAAGTAGAAAAGGCACTAATCAACTCCTCAGAGGGACCTGACCACTTCAGAAGGCTTCTTGAGACAACCACCTTTTGAAGATGAAGGGGGCTCCTCTGGTTCTCATTCAATGAATTGCAGCTTTTACACTTCAATGGATTTACACTTGAGGTTCTTTCGAGAGCTTTTATAGCCTCTTTAGTCTGCTGCTATAACTTTTTTCAGGAGGTGAATGTGGGAAGATTAATAGATTTAGTTTTCAATGCCCCAAATTTGCCCTCTCTGAAATCAGTAACACAAGTTACCAGTAATTTAAACAAGCCATGGGTAGACCTTGAGCCTTTCTGAAGAATCAAGGCTCAATACTTTTCAGCCTGTGATCTTAAACAAGATGCTAAAACATGATGCTGAAGCAAAGAGAAGCAAAGCAATCTTTTTGACAGACTGTGCTACCCAAATCTGAAAGTAAACACTAACACAGCCCAGCATAAAGCAGAACATATAACTCGTCTGCCTGGTATGTCAGCACATAGACCCGTAACATGCTCACAATATGTATGGAGAGTTCATTGCTCATGGGTCCATGTTACTAAACTGAGTGCAAGAGTCAACGGAAATGGCACAATTTTTCTTGATAATTCAAGTGTCACTAACCCAGTTATTATTAGACCAAAAATCCAGTTGTTCAAGTCAGGGTCATTAGTACTGGAAATGAAAGCGTGAAATTCAGAGGTCAGAAACCTCACCAGACAGAACATTGACAGCAAAAAATGCAGAATGTTTTGATATGACCAGTTACTAGTGAAGTTTTTATTTTTTTATTTTTTGCAGGGGGTGGGTGGAGGTGGGGGAGACAGGGGTGGCGACCTGATCCAAAAGCATTTGCTCAGCTGAACTCAGGAACATAAGGTGGTTGATGCAGGGTCCAGGCATTTCTGTCTCTTCACCTGTATCCCTGTGTCATCTGGATAAGATAGTTGTCTCCTGCCCTTATAGGTCTAGTTTAAATTAATGTGATTAATGAGATGGTATTTATTCAGGTTTTTGCAGATCCCTTCACCATGGGCTCACAGGGTCTGTTCCATAGCTCTCCATGCTAAGAAAAAAAAAAAAAAAAGAACTATACTATGAAAACTACTTCTGGAGTGTACATTAGGTAGCTTGATTTAAATCATACAGAAAGCAGCATTTAAAGATGGCCAGAAGTCCTGAATTCTTGTACTGGTGCTGCTCATTGCACAGAATCACAGAATCACAGAATGGTTGAGGTTGGAGGGAACCTCTAGAAATCAATGTCCCTGCTCAAGCAGGGTCCCTTAGGACACATTATGCAGGACTGTGTCCAGACAGCATTTGAATTTCTCCTGGAAAAGACACTCAACATCACATTCATGAAAGTGGAGCTGCTCTATAGAAAACTTTTTTTTTTTTTTAAAGACTTGACTGACATCTTCACTGACATTTATGGGAAGTTCCATATTATCGGAAATGGAGTTTAAGGAAAATATAGGTTCTGTATGGAACTGGTTTAGTCTGGAGCAATTATTAGCTGTCCCCCTGCTTATTCTGAAAGTTCTGAGGTTTGTAACCATAAGAACCCAGCTCTCTGAGAAACCTCCTGATCTGGAGAGCTAAGTACAAACACAACCTTTCACCTAAGCATTCAGCAAAAGCACAGAAACTTGAACATATTAATTCATACACAGAGGTAGAGAACTTCTATTTGCTTAGGTATTACCATCTTGGAGAGAGAATTGCATTCTGCCATCATTTGACAGTGTGGGAACTCAGATACACCTGCCTGTGTACCTGGACTTGAGTACTTAGTTAACACTGACCTTGTTTTGAGTTCCCCTGCTTTTCAAAATGAGTCCAATGGCCAAAAATCTAAAGATAAATAGAAGAATTATAAAATCACTAGTAAAACTAACATCCATTTTATTTGACTTTTTGATTTTTGAGCCTTTAGGAAACCACTTTTTCAAGTGTTTTTTTACTCCTGCAAAGAAGAAATACAATCATTGGTTAAAAATAAATAAATAAATAAAATGCACAAAGAAAAAAAAAACACACCACAAAACAAACAAACAAACAAAAAACACCAGTCTTGAGGCTGTCACACAATCACATGACTTGCTGGGAGCTCAGGAAATAAGACACTAGATATAGGAACCTGTACAAAAAACCACAAGAGTCACCACAACCACTGGACTCACATTGGTATGTAGGTTGTGATAGCAGAATATTTTCCAACTCCTAACCAGTGGGAAAAAAAAGAAGAGAAGAGAAGAGAAGAGAAGAGAAGAGAAGAGAAGAGAAGAGAAGAGAAGAGAAGAGAAGAGAAGAGAAGAGAAGAGAAGAGAAGAGAAGAGAAGAGAAGAGAAGAGAAGAGAAGAGAAGAGAAGAGGAAAGGAAAGGAAAGGAAAGGAAAGGAAAGGAAAGGAAAGGAAAGGAAAGGAAAGGAAAGGAAAGGAAAGGAAAGGAAAGGAAAGGAAAGGAAAGGAAAGGAAAGGAAAGGAAAGGAAAGGAAAGGAAAGGAAAGGAAAGGAAAGGAAAGGAAAGGAAAGGAAAGGAAAGGAAAGGAAGGGAAAGGAAGGGAAAGGAAGGGAAGGGAAGGGAAGGGAAGGGAAGGGAAGGGAAGGGAAGGGAAGGGAAGGGAAGGGAAGGGAAGGGAAGGGAAGGGAAGGGAAGGGAAGGGAAGGGAAGGGAAGGGAAGGGAAGGGAAGGGAAAGGAAAGGAAAGGAAAGGAAAGGAAAGGAAAGGAAAGGAAAGGAAAGGAAAGGAAAGGAAAGGAAAGGAAAGGAAAGGAAAGGAAAGGAAAGGAAAGGAAAGGAAAGGAAAGGAAAGGAAAGGAAAGGAAAGGAAAGGAAAGGAAAGGAAAGGAAGGGAAAGGAAGGGAAAGGAAGGGAAAGGAAAGGAAAGGAAAGGAAAGGAAAGGAAAGGAAAGGAAAGGAAAGGAAAGGAAAGGAAAGGAAAGGAAAAAGAATACAAACTAATCAAAAAAGCTTTGTTCTTTGGGGCAGTTCTGGTTCACCAAAAGGTAGCACTTTAGTTAACCTCTTTTATTTAAAAAATACTTATTTCCCTTGCATGCCTATGAAAACTCCTTTCACTTGTAACCCAAGGAGCAAGATATCATTTGCACATAACTTTTGCATTGTAATTTACAGCAAAGACCTTGGTTGGCTGCCAGTCTAATAATCCCAGACCTTACAGAATGAAATGAAGACATTAATATTATTTTTATTAAGCTGGTAATAAGGCAAAATGAAGCAGAGTTTAAAGCAAATGCAGGTGGAGGGGATTTTATGCCAAAGGAATAAGAACATTGCTTGAGCATGGCCAGTCCCAGCTCCAGGCAAGACACTTGGGAGGTGCAAGCAAAATTCCTTCTCTTTAGGTGTTAGTCTTGAGATATACACAGCCCTTCCTTTTCACCGCAGTCAATGGGAGTAAGGTCCAGCTGTGCCTTGAAAATATTACTTTTCATGAATCGTTTTACCTATAACCATCCTCCATGCTCTGTGTCATTCCTGAAGAAACTCCTTGAATTTTAGTGCCTTTGACTCCATGATGTTCATCGGAAAAAAAGAGCCAAAACAAATAGAAATACCAGATCTAACTAAATTCCTAGGTGCCTGTGAAGTGACTCTGGTGGTTAACCCTTAGCTTTTAGAAAGCCTAGTTATCTCACGTATGATTCACCTGGTTTTCCAGATCTACACTGCTTTTTTTTTTTTGTCCTACATCTGACAATTATTATTATTATTATTATTTATTTAATTATTTATTTTGCATATGTCTTCAACACACTGGGGCATTTAAAAGGTTACTAGATTGTTTTTACGGACACCTGAATCCCACTTTTGCTTTGTTGTCTGGGCATGAATTAGGATGGCAGTCCTCTGGCCTAATAGTATGTAACTGGATTCAAACCACATATGAAGACAGCTTAATTTAGATGTCTAGGTGTAGGATGTTTCTACTCAGTATGGTCAGAGAATTCATCTTCCCCTAAAGTTGATACCTACACTCATGTGAATGAGATATTCTCTTGTCACTACTGAGGCATTTATATAGTTATATCACACATTGTGATATGGGAAATATAGAAGATACATGCACCTTCTGAAGCATCTTGAGACCTCATGGGATACCCTACTCTACCTGAAAAAGAACCATCTTCCTATGCTGAGCCAACTGAACCAAGCCTTAGGTACCCTGGGTTATAATATCCATTCAGATGCCTGGATGAGACAGACTCATACAGGTGACTGAATAGGGATCTGAGACCAATCTCTGAAATGATCAATAAAGAATCTCTTACATGCATCTAAATGTCTGAATGTATCAAGAGAAAGAGTAGGGTTCAACTAGTTCATCATAGATGTCTCCACCTGGACCAATTGCCCATATTCCCTTCCTGTAGCCAATGGAGATATACCTGTTAGAATCAGCAGAGTCTGCAGAGTAATTCTTCTCATCCTATACTGGGTATCTCAAACTGATCAGATGAAGTGAGTTCCTCAAGTGTTCCCATTTCCCTTGATTAAGCATAGAGTACCTTGGCTGACCAGCTCAGCTGAAGAAGGCTTTATTGCATAAAGCTACTGAGGGAATTTGATCTTGAAAGAAATTGATTTGAGAGAAGTCTAGATTTCTGCAGGAAAATTAGGAAACCCAACTCTGACTGTGACTTTATTTTTAGGCTCTAGGACAAAATAGAAACCACAGCCTTAGTAGAAACCTTGAATTTCAGAAATGTTATAAACAGTAGACTCACTTTTCACATCTGTAGCTCTGTCACCACCCTGCTTAGCAAAAAACATTGGAACTGGCAAGCTTTTACTTTTGGACATTAAATCAAAGGTCTAATCTGAAACGAAATGTCTCCTGGTGTTAGCAAGGGCTCAGCATTTCAGTTCCTGTAGACAGCAGCCCACAAAAGAATGATACCAGCTGCATGTGCAGAGATTTGAATCCTGAAAGACCATTAGCTTCTTCACAGACAGGTAAAACAGAAGCAGTTCTCAGCCTGTCTACAGAGTCCTCAAATCACAGCTCTAAAATTATAGTGCATTGTTTAAACTTCTCTTTTGGAACAGTTCAAGGGCTTTCTGATCTGGTATATGGCAAGTGAAACCATAAGCAATACACACCTTTTTCTCTGTTATGGGTAATTAATATATGTATATTTTATGCTGTTAGTATAAACCCTCTCTGTCTTCAAGAAGAGACCGTCAGCACTGACTCACTTTTCAGTGTTCTGTTTTAGGAAGCATTAAGGGGTAGGATGAAAGACTGGTTCCCTGAGCTGCCCCACAGATCTTTTCAGTGTCCCTGCTTAGAAAATCCAATATTCCTCTATCTGTGCCCTGACATGCTGACGCCTCCTTTTGGGTTATCTGCAGGTCATGGGAACCATAACGTATATTTAAAACCCACCAGGTCTGCTGAAAAGCTCAGGGTAAGGAGTTAGCCAAGGGAAATTGTCACAGTCCCCTAATCTCCACTTACAACGTTGATTTGAGCTACTATTTCCACTGCTCCAGAAGTGCAATTGTCAGTGTGGTACCAGGTCATGGTATTTATATCGCATGCCACACACTTCACGTGTCGTGGAAACAGGCTGCAACATCTACTCACAAGCCTCCTTCCTTTTTTTTTTTTTTTTTTTTCTTCTCTCCCTGGTTTCCCTAGACTTCTTTTAGCTCAGAATGGTTTTAAATAGCAACACCCTCAGCACAGCACACTGCCTTGCCATGATAAACTGTTCCAGAGGTCAGAGAAGGAGCTTGAAAATTCAGTGGTCATTTTTATTTGCAGGGAATGCTTCAGGCCAAAGTCGTGGGCATTCGTTTGTGGACAGACTGACCACATCTAATTTGGGAAATTCATTCTGTGAAGAGTATGAGGCAGCATATGTTATTGCAAGCCACGAATAGAGAGGCTGTGACTTCTCAGGTTGGTGGATTACATAGCCAGGGCTACTTCTGCTACCTCAATATAACCAGGGTTCTACTGTGCTTGGTGGACAAGAGAAGCTATGCCCTGAGCTACAAAGCAAGAAATACCCAGGAGATTTACCCATACAGACAATGGGATTTTCTTTATATCATATTTATACATGAAATAAATGTACAACCACTTTAGCACATGCTTCAGTCAATGAAGAATTGAATGCAGCAGAAATAGCAGAGGAGATTGAAAAATGGTTGTGAAGTCAGCTTCTCCAAGTTAACCCATGATAAAACATAGGAGAGAGTGGGGGAAAGAGGTGGGGAAATGTCTCTTTATAGGCCCCACCATCCCATTTACAGTGAATTTACCTGAGTTAAAATAAAGCCTTAGAACATGGTAGTAATAAAAAAGCAAATCAAGGAAGTGTCAAAAAGTTCAAAAGTTTCCAAAAGGTACTGATGATAATTTTGAAACCTAGGTAGGCAAGTGATGAAAGAATAATTAATACTACTAAGCTGTAAGAATTTAAATAGGTAACCAGTCTCCATAGCTTCTTGCTATAATGAAAGGGTCAGGTTCCTCCACATCATGTAGTAGAAAAGGATGGGAAATTAGCTTAGTGTCTGAATTCCCCTCAGGGGCTTATAATTCATTATTGACTAGAGAAAGAGATTAAGGAAATTAATTTTATAGTCACTCATGTTGGAGGAGTGGGAATACACCCACATGAATGTTCATAATGCCTGTGCCTTCCAAGTGATGTTTTCTCATTTTGCAACATATTTAATTTTTTTTTTTTTTTTTTTTTTTTTTATGACTGGAAGAGAAAGAATGGTAGAAAACACTATTCCTTTAGGATTGTGATGGTTTGAGTGACCTACATTTTCAGCTGTTGAAGTAAAAAATATTGACCGTTTGCAATAATCAAGAATTTTCAATGACTCCTCTTTGAGTGTCTTAGTATATGACTATGTGTATACATATATACATGCATTTTTATCTGGTTTTATTAAAGCCAATAAAATAAAATAAAATAAAATAAAAAAGCTTAGGGAAAAAAAATCACAGATCACCACCAGCCTTATTTCTGTCCTACAAAAATACAATTTATTTAGTAATTTTAAATTTGGTGAGGACATTTTATCTTGGTGAAATGTTCTAAAAAATTCTTACTTGGAGTGAGACTAAATACAGAAAGAATGTTGATGTCAATTCAGAATAGTCTTGTCAATAATCTTCTTTTAACTAAGAGGAGTTGGTACTTTAAAGTCAATGAGATTGTCTTCCCATGAAATCTCCAGCTTGGTTTTCCAGGCTCCCACAAATCCAGGTAAGCTTAGCCAGGTGTCCAGGTTCTGAGATGCTTGTTGTAAGTGAATATGTGAGGTTCTGTTTGTGGCTGCTACTATATTGCACCACAAAGTACACAAGATGATGCTAAATGTATTCTTGCTAATACTCAAAACGAATCCACTTACTGCCTGCTGGCTCCATGAAGGAAAGGACAAAATCACAGGCTCCTGTTTATTGTTCCCAAATCTATGAACAGCAAGTGAAGACAGAACAGCAGAAAGATGTGGGCTTGCTGAGATCTGAAACGGTCCCTGAGGCACAGAACTGGTCCCCAACAGGGACATAAAAGGTGACATGGTGTCCCCATCCCTGCTCACACCATGGCTGGCACCAGGACTTTCCAAGACAGTGAATCAGCCACCAAGTAAGAAATCATATTTTATTTCCACAAAAAAGACAGCTAAAGAAATCCTGTGTCCCCATAGACATTTGCCTTGTCAAAGTTTGAAAATCTTTTTTTTTTTTTTTTTAAATTCTCATGAACAATTAGAAAGTTGCCTGGAGTTCTGAGGAAGGGCATAAGACAGCTCTTGAAAATGGAGTACTAAAGAATGTTTTTAAAATCAATGCAATCTGTCTATACACATGTACATGTACAGAAAAGGGAGAGGGATAAGCAGAGGTAAATAATAAAAATAAGGAAAAAAACATATAGAAACTCTAAGGTGTTCTCAACTAAGGAATTTTGACATTTGAGTGTTTGTATAGGCACTAATTACAAATGGTGGGAAAAAAATAAATGGGGTGTTTTTTAAGCGTCAGTTCTCTGAGCCTTTTGAGCCATGATTTTGGCTGAATACCTTACAAAAAGGACAAATATCTAGGAAAGAAATTTGAAAGTTTAAGCTTTCTCACAATCAAGTGCTTCAAATTTTCCAATTCTTGCAATGATTGTGCAAAAGTAATCAGGGAGCTGTAGTTTTCTCTTAGCTAAAACGTTTTACTCATACTGTATGTTTTACTTATTTCAAAAGAATATCCACTCTTTTTGATGTCCAGCTTGCTTTATTTACCTTTCTCTAAAGACCATTCTTAGAAAGAATCATTATTTGTTCTGTGGTTGTATCCTGGCTTGGGACTTACCTCCTTCAAAGAGGTTAAAAATGCTAGGACCTTTAGCCAGGTGGAAAATACACGCAAAGGACGTGTAAATAAATATATACATATATAAAATTTTATATAGAAAAACATAAATAAGCTGTTGCTTGAGCAAGAGAGACACCACATGGCTTCATGTTCTCACTGGGTTTTTGCTCAAGAAGGCAGTGAGGGTGTATGTATGAGTTTGTGCATGCTCCAGGAAAGCTTGGTTATGGATGACCTACTATGAACATTTTCCTGTTTATTGTTTCTGCTTTTTCTTTGGGCTTCTTCCCTTCTGTTTCACTCAATTCTCCTTTCCAACAAAAGAAAATAAAAGCAAGCCATAAAAATTACAGTTCTGCCTGTCTCCTGGTTTCATCCCCTTTCTTTGTTGCTTCTTTCATTTTGGAAACATCACAGTCATGGCTGAAAGAGCATCAAAGGACTCCGTGTTGTTGTTGGTTTTCACACAACAATGCCAAGGAGACCACAGCGTTCTGAAGTCGAGGGAGGAGGAAGGGACAGCGCTGTATGACCCTGTCCTGAGCTACGACGTAGCAAGTGAGATATCAAAATAACCTGTAACTGGTATCAACAAAGGGAATGAGGGAAGTGGGAAGCATGCAGGAAAGGCAAGAAGGGGAGTTTTCAGCTGGAACAGCTTCTGACCTGATTCTGTGGACTTGAGCCCTAGCTGGAGGCATCGTATCTGAATGTCCTCCTTTTCTTTCCTATGTAGTGCTCAATTTGCTTTGAAGTAAATCCCAAAAAATACTTGCTCAGTAGGCTGAATATCATTGGAAATATCCAGTGAGGCAACAAACAGATCCACAAAGAGAGAGAGAAGGAAAAAAAAATAGAGAAAATGTCCAAGTTATGTTTGGATTTTCTTCGTTTGTCATCCTTCTCTTTCTGCTTCTGTGTTTTCCTTCTTTATGCCTATTAGCTGGGGTTTATATTTCTGCCTTTTCATGATGTTGCCATGCTTTATAACCTTTCTGTCTTGTATTTTCTAAAGCCACCGAGTTCGAAGTGAAATAATTAAACTCCTTACACGTTTGACTCTGGGCTACTTTTGATATAGCATGATACGGAAAGCATTTTTTTCTCCTCCCACCTGATAACAAAGAGAAAGTGAGCTTATACTGATGTATTTTAAACCAGTTTCCATGTCGTTCCAGTAAGAAAAAAAAAAAAAAAGTTTACTTGCCAGCTTTGAGTGCAAGCAAATAAAAAGGAAATACCTCAAAGCTTGAAATGATGCTGCATGTCATGAAATGTTCAGTTTGCCTCCATTAGGTGATTCTTATCAGTCTTCTTTCTCTTTAGATCAGAGCTGGGTCTTGAATATCCTAAGACTGAGCTACACATTTTCGTGCCATGGACCTTAAAGATGGCTGAGAAATAGATAATTAAACAGATGAAGAGGCGTAGAAAAAAAAAAAAAAAAAAAAAGGAAGACCAAGATGACCAAAAGACCATGGTCCCTATCAGCATACCATAAGCAGTTCTGGATTTACCATAACCAGTTTGCAAATATATATTGAACAATAGTCAAAGAGTGAAAAAGACTGAGAAATGGTCTGTGTATTGTTTTTGTTCTCCTGCCTCCCATACACAGGCAAGGAATACTAAGTAGATGCAGAAGTGTCAGTACTATTACTAAAATGAATTTTAAAATAAGAAAAAAAGGAGAACATAAATAAAAATGTTCCCCCTTTTGAAAGTGGTTTTCTTTGAGCCTAACTGGAGGGAACCACAATTCTAATGCTCTAGGTGCAGATCCCGCACTAAAGCTGCCACAAAGCTGGAGCCAGCTCTGCATTATCAGGAATAACGTTGGGTTTGGCTGGCATGAATAATGTCCAAGCAGCTTGGACATAGATTAATTGGTCCATATTCAAATTAGGTGTCTTTGTGCTAATATCTGTAGCTCCTTGTGGGTCTGTCAGCTCAGGAATAGCATCATGTAAGACAATGTATGCCCAGAGCAGTCTTGGCCATAGTTTCCTGTATCTTTTAAAACTGTGAGCCAAATCCAATGCAAATACTTGTGTGGCAATACCCCAGGCCAGATCAAGGAGCCAGGCTGGGTCAACACTGTTTTTTTTTTTTTATTTGGGGTTAGTTTCAGCCTCTTCTCTCATTCCACCTCACAGATACATAAATGTTTGGACTGGCACAAGGCAGCGGGAACTGCCGTTGGTGGGGTGAGACAGAATTGCTTCTTTCTGCGGTAAAATACCAACTTGCAGCGGGTTACAGAGCCTGTTGATCTATAACCTGAGCTAACAGGACTCACCAAAGCTGAGCTGGCCTGCTAAGGGCCAGTCAGGTGTCTCCATAGCCAGGGTATGGTTTATTCACAAAAACGTGGAGGCTTGAGTGTATATTTAAAACCTTTCTCCAAACATCCGGCATTAGAAAAGTATGTATGAGTCCTGCCCACAGCGATTCAGCAAACCATATTTTCCATGAATGCATCTGATCGCAAATATGAGAAACGTATGGGGAGCTGATGCTTCTATTTTCCTGGTGGGGGGGGAAGCACAGAATGCATATATCAAATGATCATAATAATTACAAAATAAATACAAAACAGCCAGTTGGCAAGCACAGTCATTCAAGAGATATTTCTGATTAATACTGTCCAGGACCACTGGCTTAATGCTGTGTATTAAAAAGAAACAAAAAAAACAAAAAGCACAAGCACTCGTGTGACCTACTGTGGTTGTCTTGCTGAAGAGAATGGCTTCACATTTGCTTTGAATTATTCTGTGCATGGTCTGAAAGTTTTTTTTTTCCTTTTTTTTTTTTTTTTTTCTTGCATTGTTATTCTATGTGTTTCATATTGTTTTATGTTTCTCTCTCAGAATGCTTAATCCTTCATCCTTCTCTGTATCCTCCCGTCCTATTACAGTATTACTGCAAAGGGCTGCTGAATGCGCCTCTTTGTGTTCAATTTATTGCTAGTCAACAAATGTTTCCCCACTATTTATGATAATGCTGCATGTTCCATAGTGGGGAATAATGGATGAAATCCAGTCTTACGTGCCTCACAGCTGAAGGGGGCACACCCCATCCTGGACTTTAGAGAGACTTTTATTCCTCAGAGACTCCCAGAGACTTTTATTCCTCAACAGATCTCACGTCTTCTCATTTGAATTTCATTTAAGAAGATAATGAAATGGAGTAACTTTTGTTATATGCATTCAATTCTTTGATATAATTTCAATAATACCAGCCTGGAGAACTGGAGAACTACTTGCAGACATTCACACAAAGGTGCCAATAGCTACAATGTGCTGAATTTCAGACCCACACTTCTTTACATACTTGATTTTCTTTACTAAGGAAATGTTTCTATTACTCTCTTGATTTTAAAGATGATGAGATTTGGGTACTTCATGGAAATGACTTAATTTATACCACTCAGCACAGACTGAGGTATAAATCCCAGCTCGTGAACTTTCCAGTCCTCTCCTTCTTATTCCTTCTCAATTGATCAAAACACTTAAAAGTGTAAAGATGGGAATAATTATCCTGTGTAGCCCACTGCCCTGCTTCTATCAGTGGACAGTAATAAACAATTTCAGGAAAAGTGTATGCAAAATACAGAAAGCAGAGAGCTTGTGTCTTGCAGATATCCACTCAGGGCATGATACCATATTACACATTTCTACAGTCAATAGCGATATGTCACTTGCTATTGGATGCCTTTCCTAAAACCATGCAACACCTTAATTCCAAAACAAGGACTTAATGCAGAAATATGGAATAAAACTCCAAGGTGGACACAAAACTGAGTGCAATATTCAAGATTCAGCCTCAACAACATTGAGTAGAGAATAGTCGCTTCTTTTGTGTGTCTGGGCATGCGCTTTTCAATGTGCTACATTATTATGTGGTAAGTCTTATCTACAATAGGAGTGAACTGGTGGCACTCTGATTTATTCCTACTTCAAGTTCAACCTGGAACTCACCATTACCCCAACTCTTTCTTCTCCAAGGTAATACCCAGCCTGTCACTTCTAGTCTCTACCTTATGCATGGCAATAATTCAATTTGACATTTCCAAAATCAGAAACGATTCTAATTGCATATGAAGCTAAACTCTGAGATTGTACGTAATTCTATCTCTTTCTCACAAAAAAGGGGGATTTCAGTCACTTTTTGATCCCCCAGACCCCCAAGGATTTCCGTATGGAAAGCCAATACTCATGAGGAATATTTGCTGCATAAAAAAACACAAACTAGGCCAGTATGTGCAATTCCTGCTGAGAATCCCTCTGCATCTTTTTTTTGCATTGCAATAATATTTTTTTTTTTTTTAAAGTCTTCTTCCTTCCCAAATGTCTCAGTCTTTTATGAAGGAAGTCTTGTTTAAACGTTTTTGAAAATTTGATTCTAGTTACATATAAACCTGAGATCAGCCCTGAAGTAATTCCAAGGCAGAGGGAAGGAAAAAAATAATAGGACTTTGCTGTTTGGAAGGATGGGGGTGGGAGAAGAGGACAATTAAATAGGAATTATTTTGCTCTGTGGTTAGCCACTGGGGACTGATCTGATTACGTAACCTAACTTAAATGTTGACCTTTATGTTGTCAGTGTTAAAAACAAACATATTAAACATGGCCTTGGGTTCCTGTACAAGATACAGCAAATTGAGGAAGAGAGAGGGAGAGACTGAATATTATAGGGCCAAAGGAAAGACTTGATTGATGGATAAGACCCTGGGGAGGGCAGTGTTAAGATTTCCTGTCTTTTCTGAAGATCTCAATATTTCTACCTGAAAGAAAAAATAAAAAGGGGCTTTCTCATATATGTGTGGTTGATGCATACAAGTTTCTCCCCCACCCCCTTTTTTTATTATTTTGAAAGAGGGGAAAAAAAAAAAAAGAAAAAAAAACTCAGATTTTTATCAGGCATCTTGCCAGACTTCTGTCATCACCAGGAAAATGGTTCCTTCAGCAGACACATCTGGGCAACTTCACGCCCATTCCTGATGTAAGCTGTCAAATCCTGTCCCAGATAGCAACAAGAATGGATTACCATTTCTAGAGGAAAAAGAGTAAGATTTACTTTTACTTAATTGGAAAGTGGGTGTATTAGGAGAACAGATAATTTCTCAGAGACAACAACTTCAATGGCCTCTCTATTTGTAAGCACCGCGCTCTCTTCCTTATTCTCCCACCTCCTATCACGTACTCCCTTTTCCTGTTTTGCTCATTGCATGCGTGGCATCGTATAAGTATGTATTTTTTTACTTTACAGATTTATTGAACTTTTTATATAATTAAAGGTTCTGTGTCTAGATTGAGAAGCAAGGAGACGTATAAACATCTAATATATACTATACAACGTGTTTGCATTTGTATATAAGCATGTGCTGCACATATAAATACACACTGCAGTATAATAGTATGTGTGCATAGTGTATGCAAAATGTAATTTCATATCTATAAGAGATGAGAAACAATGACTGTGAGCATGCACATGCATGCATTGGTTTATTTACAGATAGCTCCAGCCTGCCCTGAAGAAGGGGTGTCTTCTAATTGCATGGCCTCTGGCCAGGGCCAGGAGATGTAACATGACACAGATGGCCCCTGTCTGTCTCCTTGCTCCATGGAAGTGATCTGTCTCAGCCCTCCTTCCCTTCCCTTTCTTCTCCTTGACCATGAGACACTGGAGCCCCAGACCCCTGTCCCCTTGCTCCCTCCAAGCCCCTGGCTCCCTGCATGGCTGGTCAGAAAGAGCCCTCACCCTGTGCTTGGCCACAGCCCTTCCTCCAGCCCCTCCTGTTCTGCGTGTCCAGAGCTTGCTGTGAGCTCCATCCCATCAGCTAGATGTTTGGCAAGGCTTGCTTTGAGCAGCACTGTAGGCCATAATTGAAAATGCATGTTGCTTAATAATCCCTTTTATTGGCATTTACTTTCCTCATGGAATAGCAGGATAGTAATAATATACAGTGTATTACTGTTACACAGCAAAATGGATTTCCACTTACTATTATTTTTTTCTTTTTAACGAAAAGTAAAGAAATTACCAGCACATTTAAAATATATATTAAAAAATCTATTTCATCATTGTAACCAAACACCCCAAACACACACTCTCTGCTTTCAAACGGCTAGCACTAAGTACCAGGTCTCTATGAAAAGTTCTGTTGACAGGGGCTATGTCTCCAGCTGCTGCAAACTAGCAAAGCTCTGTTAAAGCCATAAGAGCTTATGTCAGTTAAAGATTTAGCCTTTGGACTTCCCTTAGCTGGTTCAAATATGATTAACAGGAAAAGAAGGGCGATCTCCACAAACCTGAAATGGCATCCATACAGACAAACACTGCACTTGTGATTGTGCCCATCACAGCAACACACAAAGCCACAGAAATACACAGAGGATATCTGGCTATCAGATCCAGAAGAAGTCTCTTGGCCAAATCAGAGAGCAGAACCTTAACATATTTTTCTAAGGACCCACGGAGATCATCCAGCCCAGTCCCTGGCTCAGAACACAGCCAGATAAGATCAGGGTGCTGAGGACGGTGCCCAGTTAGGTTTTATATGAGATTAAACTTCCTCTCTGGGCAATCTGTTCCTTACGTGGTCAAAACTGAAGTAGCTTCATTGTCTTGATCTGCATCCGCTGAGGAACCATATGCCCTGGATCCTTCAGTATGGTGAAGATCTCACAAGCTTCCTTTGCATTTACAGGCGAGACAGCCATGCTGGAGTTTGTGATTAGAGATGGCAACGGGCTGAAGATACAGCAAGGGGCTACAGCTGAGAAAGACAGCTTCAAGGAGGGCTCTGTCAAGAGGAATCTACACGGTGGTGTGGGTTTGCAGCCTCCAGCGAGACTTCTATGAGCAGACTTAGTCAAGAGAAACTCATGAAGCAAGAGTGAATTGCCCCATAAAACCAAAATGAGACCAACAGGCCCAACAGTGAAAATTTTCAACAGATGAAAATCATGTCCCAGTTAATTTACAAGAAAGATGGTAGTCAATGTTTTCAGATCTGACCCTGCTGATTGCAAAGAATTTTGTTGTGCTAATTATCACTAAACAGAAGGTGACCTATTATCTTCAGTAAGGACACATCAAGGGGTAGCAGGTAAGGAATCCACACTTTTCAGCAGCTTTGGGCTGAAAAGAAAAATAAGTACTTGCTTCTCTGACCCCACCATCTCTTTTCCTGATGCCATCAGAGACACTGCTGTTTATGATGTATTTATATATTTTAATTGGAAGGTGTTAAACAATTGCGAAGACAACCATGATGTAATATGTCCTGGCTCTTCCCTTAAAAGTGCTCAACATCTGTATAATAGCTTTGTTTCACAGCATCTTTCTCAGTGAGGAATATTATAATTTGGCTTAGTAACTACATTTTTTGGAAGGCCATCTAGCCTTTCCCATGTCACACACCAGATTCAATTGCAGATGTCTTTCTCGGACCTCTCTCCTGAGGAGGAGAGAAAGTGATCTGGAGGAGATACTTCGTACAAAATGGTGCAGTTCTCTTGGAAGAGGTTGGCAAAATGTGTAATTTACATAGATAAGGTGAAAATCATATATAAAGTTTTATAGCATAGAGTAGCTTATGTAGGCATGGCATAAATATTGTGTAAATATATATGTGTGTTGTATATGGAAAATACAGAAAATGCCAAAAAAAATTTTGGAAGTGTGCTGTTGAGAAGATCTAGCAATTATATCTCATTGGAGATGCACTTGAAATTCAGTGTAAATGGCTTTTTGATGAGACACTTAGCAGAAGGCTTTGGAGGTATATATGTGCTGAAATCCACCATCAGCAGAAGGCAGTGTACATGAGGTTGCACATCCTGTCTCTTTCCTTGGGTTGTCATGCTTTTCCTCTCCCTTTTTTCTCTCCCTGTCTCCTTCCCATTCACTCGCCTGAAAAGCATTCTTGACCAAACCTAAGGGAGCAAATCAGCCACTGGCTTTCATGGGTTGCAGTTTTTCACTGGTCCCTCAAGCCCAGAGCAAGAAAAGCAGAGCTTGGAGAGACCACATCTGTGTACCATGACTATCCAGCATGCCTTACATCAGACTGAGCCTGAAGAATTATTCAAGCCCTAGATAATTTGGAAAAAGATTCCTAACAAAATCCATGCTGAGACTTCCTGTCCACGTTATTTTTAAGTACTGCTGCCTCCATATTCAATAAATTGAGGAAAGCTTTTGGGAACAGTTTGAAAGTCCACTGAAGCCTGTGAGAGACTTTGCATGAGTCTTCAGATTGGACCATAATTCTTTCCTGGACGGAGTTTTGTCATGAAACACTAGACTGGGAATTAGCATCCATTTTTTGATGTGTTTCAGAATATCAGCAATAAAAAAGACATATCACAGCAGCCTTTCAGATAAGCTGTAGCACTACGTCCCAGGCTGCCAAAGCTCATAAAAGCACTTCTTGAGTATTTCTTAGCTGTCATAACTGGGACTATCATCCTTGTAAGTTATTTTCCCCATCATCGTTACAGTGCACTTAGGGTGCCATAAAGCCATATTGCAATAAATAATGTGTGTATTACTATGGAAAAAAATAGAACAACTAAAATGCCCCCCCCAACAAACAAACAAACAAACAAACAAAAAACAAACAAAAAAACTAAGATAAACTAAAAACCTTGGACATAGATAGAAGACAATATAGAAGAAAGAAAAGAATTGCCCCATTGATAAGGAAAAGAAGATTGAAATTAGAGGCAAATGAGTTTTAAAAAACATTGTTTGAGAAGAATTCCTTTAAACTTGAATATCGTGTGTAATACGGATGGATAAGCAGATGGATAGAACAGGTTATTTTCTAGTACTTAGGAATACGAACTTGATCTTCTAAATGATAGAGCTTAATAAATCTTCCATCATGCAATTGGTTGTCAATGTGCAAATCTCAATGACCAGTTCCTAGGAATGCAAAACACAGTTCAACAGAGAATAACTCTACGCTCAGAAGTCTGAGTACAAAAGATGTCAATCACTGCTGCGGAAAAAATAAAAAAATAAAGAAATAAATAAAAATCAAAAGCTGAATTATAAAAAAAAAAAAAGACAATAAAGACAATACTCTTTTTTCTTCTTCTGAGGTAAAAGAAGAGAAGTGTGTGAGAAGTTTAATTCTTCCCTCAGACTCCAAAGAAGCAAAAACAATTTGTATCATTAATAATCTTGACCAGTAATTTTAAGTCATTGAGAAACCCTCTTAGGAAATACTACTTCACCATCCCATCACTAAATTTCTGCATATAATAATATTAATAATAATAATTATTCTAATAGTTTCCAATTATTTTTATTATTAGGATATATACACTTTCTTTGAGTATCATTTGACATCAGAGTCAGATAAGAAAACTGCCAAAGAAAGTGAATGGAGACTTTTCTATGGGAGGATTTATATAAATGACTTTTTAAGTTGAGGAAGTTAAAGTGACAGCATATGATGTAAGGGAGAAATAATTTCTGAAGCTAGCAGAGAAAATAAGAAATAGGACACTTTTAACTTGAGCTAACAAATATCAGAAACTAGAGCTGAGATTTTTTGTACAAGTTGAGGTCTTCTGAGGTCTTTTGTAAGAGAGTGGAGGATGGTTTTATATGCACTCATCAAGATTTAGTGTCTATATTATACGTTCCTGAAATTTGCAAATAGGAAAGTCTGACAGTTAGAGGCCAAAGTCAGTAGAAGACAGCTCATGAAGGATTTATTATTCCTTTTTCATACAGACCTTGAGGGGTAGAGTTATTTCATACTTTTATGAAGCTATCCTCTTCCTTGATAAATAATGCTCATGTCAGAAAGAAGTGTTGAGGTGTATGCATATGTGTCATCCCAAAGGACTTCTATTCACCCTGCAGGACATTGTTAGTAAGTGGTATGCAAAGCCTTGGATGGGAAAGTCTCAAAGTAGATATCTCCAAGTTTGCTGTATAGTCTAAACCATGTTACCCCATGGTTAATGGAAAAGGATAAGCACCTCAAAATTCTCCCCTTCTTAACTATCCAGTTCAGCACTGGATGATATTTTCTCTAAAAAGCATGATCCTCTTCACTGACTCTAGCCTATACAAGTTCCCAAGTCTACCCTCAGAAAGCAAGAGCCTGACGAAGTGAATCCAATGCTCTGTTCAGTGCATCGGTCCTTTGGTGATATTCACAGGTGGACAACCTCTTGACTTTGATTAAGCCACCTTAGCGAGTGCTTAAATTCACTTCCAGTGTCTGAAAACTTCAAGTTTTGGATCAATTATTTCTGGAAAACTCTGAGGGTGGCAGATACCAAAAATATAAAGAAGGAGCAGATGAGAAGGAGCTTTCTTTAAAAAAAAAAAAAAAAAAAAAGTTTAAAGATTGATTGCCATCTCTTCATTTACAGGTCAAAGCAAAACCAATGTTCCTTCAATGTCCAAAAATCACAGACATTTCAATTCCAGCACTAGGGAGACGTTACCAGACACTATAAATCAAAGACCCAGGCTGCAGGGTAACGTCATGCGTCCAACCGTGCAGAATGTACGTCAGTGTGGCAGCTAACAGAGCGAGGCAGTCCAGCCGATGGAGTCCATGTGCCTTGTAAATATTATTACTACATAGCATGGAGGCTCAGCAGGCATAAAGTTTTATGTCAGACTGGCTCTTTGTTTTCATCATTTGCAAGACCGTTACCTCTGCGAAAGAATGTGGGGTTGTGTATGTGTGTGTGGTGGCAGTCGACACCCCAGACAACTGTCAGGCATGTCACCATGAAATACTTTGGAAGTCAGGTCATAGGAGCTAGTAGGTGAATGAAGGTGTCATGCTGGACTGTCACTGACTCCTCTGACTGAAGTCAGGGATTTTAGCAATTCTAAAGATGAATCATAGCACAGGATCTTTGGCCTTTTCCCAAAGTGGTTTACCAATGCTAAGTTTGAATCTGACTATGATGTGTTGAATAACTGTCAAAGAGAAGATACCTGACATTGATTCTGTTTCTCTTGTTGGTATCCAATTGCATCTATAAGTGTCTTTTTTTTTTTTTGTGTGTGTGTGTGTGTGTTTTGCTTGTTTTGGCTTGGTTTTTAATTTTATTTTCTTGCATTTAAATGATATTTGGCTGGAAAATAATGTATTGTCCAAAACAAAACAAAAAATCCAAAACCAAGCAGCAAACAAACAAAAAATTCTAAAAAAAAAAAACAAAAGAGAGAATCTATTCCTAGTAATGAATCTACTTTTCAGTACAATTTTTAAGCAGATACAATGCTTTAATCAAAAAGAGAAAGCCTTAGAATAAATGACAGCCTCAGAGAACTCATTGATTTCTGAAGAACACTTTAAAGCTGGGTCTCTCTCACAGCTCAGGAGAATAAACAACCTCTCTGGTCATTCTCTCTCAAGTGTCCTGAGAAGAAAAGCACAAACCTCCAAAAGATCTCAAGTGTTGTCTCCATATGAAAAATAAATAAATAAATAAATAAATGGAGAGAAAAGATAATAATAAAATGTTTATGTTCTCAGAATTTTCTCTGGGAATGAGAAAAACATATCTAACCTGAGTATGTAGAAATTGGACTCAGAGTCTGTCAAAAAAATGAATTGCCAATGGAGACTATATTAGAAGAATAGTGATTTTCAAGCCTACTGAAAGGTTTGTTTTCTCAGGGTAGCAGAACACAGCAATCTATTCCTAATCCATGCAGGCACATATTCTGCTCCAGGTTGTAACAAATTAGGGGAATATTTCTGTTCAATTTAAATGAGTTCCTCGAACTAGACATTATTTTTAAGGAGGGGTCCCTGCATGTCTCATTTTAAACTCATTATCTGCCATTAATATGATATGATCCAACCTAATTTGTGGTGAGGATGACTGCAAATTTAAACCAGCATAGTTTATGCAGAATGTGAGCCAATGCTCGTAGGAAAAATCGTGTGTGATAGAGAAGTCTTGTCTTTATTCTTGTCACAAACATTTGTGAACCCCCTCAAGTCAAACTTTTCTTTTGCAAGGGAGGCTTCTGGACCAGATGATATTTAGGGGGGACATTTTTCATACTAACAGGTCCCTTATGATCTTCAGGATGAATCATGTAAAAAGTTTTAAAAAATTCTCAGTTGTTTTCACCCTGAAGGGGTGAAGAGCTGATCACATGGAATTTTTTACCATCAAGAGTCAAACGGTAAGTATTATTCAAAAAATTTTACTCTTCTTGAGTCTTGAAATCAGATCATATCCTTGTTTTAGCCTCCAATAGCAAAAGCACTTTCTTTGGTCATAATTCATATAACAATGGCTCAAAACATGTTTGGATCAAGTGCTGTTTCATCCAACTAAAAACCTGGTTCTGACTCACACTAAGACACCTTTCCGTCATTTCTGAAAGGAAAGAGCCCATGAGCAGTACAGTTACCATGTTCAGATGAGGATTAGGTCTGAAAATCCCTAAAGTGAAAAGCAAAAAGATAATGGATGTTTTGAACTGTCTTTTGAGCTCATCAGTGTCACTTTTAATCCAAATGACATAGATAGCTTCATAGATAGCATAGATTTTTTTCCACAAAGATGTTGAGTTTGTATTCAAAACAGTATTCAAACATACTTGATATTTACTTATCCTACTGTTGAAATTAATTTATGTTACAGGGCACGAAGATGTCTGGACTGAGAGTAGAAGCCACAATGCACAGCTAATCTCAGTGCTCGCAGGTTACAAAAATACGGTAAGCCACAGGTGAGAACTACTAATTTTTTCATCCTTTCAAAACTGTAGCAGCAAGGGACTAATTCAAAACCTTCCAAATGGAAAGCAATGGAAAGCTTTTTATTGAGGTCAGTGGGTTTTAGATCAAGCAGCTGACGGCACCAATGACCCCCAGGTGAACTTCATGCTCTGGCTGAAACATCCACACTCGACTCCATCGCCCGCCTGTTGTATCGTGTCTTTGCTCAGTCTCGGTTCTCCTACAGTGGATTTTTGCTGCCAGCGGGCAGGCAGAGCAGTGAGTGCTTTTCCAATTGCTATAGACTGCTGCCCAGTTATTGGTTTAACCTTTTGAGAGTCCTGCCCTGTGCTGCAAAATTCATAGCCGCTGAATCACACCCATGACCTCAGCTCCTGCACCAAAGACATAATGACTGTGGAATTCCTCTGCTTAGGGAAGGAAATACTGGAGTCTCCATAGTTTTTGTACCTTGCGACTGGGGAGTTGACAACTAGGGTTGTCATTCCACCCAATGGACAGTCCCAGCTAAGAAAATGGTGAGTTTTCTGCTCTTCTCACAAATGGCAATCATGCTAGCCTGCATGTAGAGGGAACTTTCAATTTTCTGATCTGAAAGGGCTATGAAAATATTAATTAATTAAGAAAATATATACAGTTATACTTTCATATATGCACATATCTGTTCCTGTACATGAGACTAACAACTGTTGCTAAACAATAATTGTTTAGGAATCCAAATACTCGGTCAAAAATATTAAAAATAAATGTTAGAAAGCAAGAATTACCTGCCCTGTGGATGGCAAATATCTAAGGGAGACACAGATAGCAAACCATGTTGTTATTTAGCTCTTTTGCTTCCTTTTTTTCTTCTAATATTAATTGTGGAAACAGTAATGATAACTAAAATGTGAGATTAAATGTTAAAAAATAAGTTTATTTTATTTATTTATTTATTTATTTTCTAAATAACACTCTAAACATGTGGTCAAAAATATGCTGTTGTTGGTCTTGCTTTGAGTGAAAGGTGGACCAGATACTCTTTTTAGGTCTCTTCCAACCTGTCTTATTCTGAGTCACCACAGACTTTCTGTATGTTTGCAACAAAGTCATTCAGCTGGCATACTCAATTTCCCTGCTGGTAAAGTGGAATTGATGCTTATCGGCTTAATGAAGGGCAAATTTCCAACAGTACTCAGAAAATGGTTTAAGAAAGAGACATTCAGAAAGCTCTTTCAATTGAACTGCTCCAGAGAATTTTCCTTTTGGTTTGTTCTTGGCATCATCCAACTAGACAGAAGAATGCTTTTAAATAACATTCATTTTAAGCTTTAAGGATTATCAGCCTGAATAAGGTCAGCATAAAGATTGCCCTCATGCTCAGACATGTCCTGTTAAGGATGTTTGTATTAGGTTTACGTCGCAAAGGCTTGGTAGCAGAGGGGCTGCAGGGGTGGCCACTGCGAGCAGAGCCCAGCAGCTGCCCCATGTCAGAGCAGGGCCAGCTTCAGCTGCTCCAAAAGGGATCTGCTGCTGGCCAGAGCTGAGCCATGAGTGAGACTGGTTGGGCCTCTGGGAGAGCAGAGTTAAGAAAGGGAAAAAAATCTGCTGTACAACAGCAGCTGGGAGAGAGAAGTGAGAAATGTGAGAGAAGCAGACCTGCAGCCCCCAAGGTGAGAGCAGCAGGAGGGCAGGAGGTGCTCCAGGCACGCAGCAGCAGTTTCCCTGCGGCCTGTGGAGAGGCCCCTGGTGGAGCAGGCTGTCCCCCTGCAGCCCATGGGTCCCACACGGAGCAGATCTCCACGCTGCAGCCCCCCCGTGGAGGAGCCCCCGGTGGAGCAGGTGGATGTGGCCTGGAGGAGGCTGCGGCCCATGGAGAGCCCCCGCAGGAGCAGGCCCCGGGCCGGAGCTGCAGCCCGTGGAGAGGAGCCCACGCCGGAGCAGGGGGTCTGGGGGGAGCTGCCGCCCGTGGGGGACCTGTGCTGGGACAGTTTGCTCCTGGGGGATGGACCCCGTGGTACGGAGCCGTGTGGGAGCAGTTCTTGAAGAGCTGCTGCCTGTGGGCAGCCCCCGCAGGCTCAGTTCAGGAAGGACAGCATCCCGTGGGAGGGACCCCGCGTGGAGCAGGGGCAGATGAAGGAAGGAGGGGCAGAGACAAAGCGTTAAGGACTGACCACAGACCCCATTCCCTGCGCCTCTTGGAGGGAGGAGGTAGAAGAGGGTGAATGGGGAGAGAAGGTGTTTTTAGTTTGCTTTTTGTTCTCACTTATATAGTCTGTTATTAGCAGGAAATAAATGTCATTAATCTCACATATGTTGAATCCGTTTTGCCCATGACAGTAATTAGTAATTGCATTTTCTCCCCGTTCTGTTGAAAAGGGGGAGTGACAGAGCAGTGTGGTGGAGCTTAGCTCACTACCAGTGTGAAACCACACAACAGTGTTGTGTTTTCATGCCATCTGAGATGCCTCTAAACTATCTGCAGTGTCTACATGGAGCATTATATCAGATCTGTGCTTTTCCAGAGGGGCAGCAAGAGGTGAGGTGAGGTCCCAGTGGGACCTCATGTGTCATGATGCTCAGGATCCAAGATGAACCCACCATTTCTATACAAGCTGTTTATCTAACTCCTTCACTCACAGTCCTCAGTGACCTGAGGCTGCTTCACTACTAGATGTTTCATGTGGAAAGGCCTTAGTGTGTCCTCCCTGTGTGTCCTCCAACTCCCTTTCAGAAAGATGTAGGTCTCCCAGAGCACCTGTGTCAAGTTTATGAGCCTTGTGCAGATGTCTTGATACCTCATAGTCCCCAGAGTGGATATAGGCATGTGTATTTGGAGAAAAATGTCTTGCCTGTAGTCAATTTATTTGATGGAATCTGAGGACAAAATGTAGTTCACTAGCTGCTAGATGTGGACATTAGGGTGATCTATACAACTCTACAGGATCCAGCTGATTGCACTGAGCAGGTCTCCAGTGACGATAGTGGGAACTTGCACACCTGGTTCACATGAACACACCAGCACTGAAGACAGCTGGTGTTAGAGGTCTGAATCAGCATTTGAATTCCACCCCAGCCATTCCCAGTCCATGTCAGCTCCCTCTCTAACAGCCCCACTTCCCACGTGGCAGGTACATCTAGCCGATAAATAATAAAACAGATAGCCAGATTACCATCTGGATGTGTCTGTCTCTTTTTATTGTCTATAAAGAAGCCCAGAAAACTAGTCTAGGTTTAAAGTTTTACTTTTAGTGGTCTAACACTAACTGGAATGAAATTCCACCCTTTCTACACAGGGAGGTTAGGAACATTAGTTCATATTTTATCATTAATAATCTGGAGTTTAACTCTAGGGAAAACATGAACAGAAGAGTTAAGAGATTTATAGATATCTAAGTGAAGGGTTATAAAATGCATATGTGTTTGTGCAGGCTATGGATGTGCATACTTTCATACGTATGTGGATGTATCTATCTGTACCTATATATTTATATAGGCAAAGAAGAAACAGTACTTTCCATATAGTGTATTCAATGCAATGAGCAAATTTTAGAGCCAGAAGAATTTGTTATGACCATCTAGTCTGGTGTTAAATACAAGACCAGATGCAGACAGAAGGAAACGTAAACAAAAATATTGTCCATTTCACCATTTCTGTCTTCTGTGGAGCATTGCTGTGACTCCTCAGCTCAATCTGTACCGATGACGCCTTTGCAGTTGCAGACAGCAAGGAGGGGAGGGACGTGATAAATGGGGGATTGAGAGGTGGGGAGCTTTGGCTACTCACACTTGAAGTGAGTCAGCCAGCATGGAAGATCCGTCGTGCTCCCAGTGTAGAGGCAGGAAGCCTCCTATAAAAATATGAGCAGCAATAGAGCCTGGCAGGGATCAGCGCAGGACTTTAAGCTGCTTTCTTTGGTGCTTCTTGTGCAAATGTGTGCTCTGTGGTTGCTGGATGGTTATAAATGTGTAACATCCATATTGCATGTGCTTCTGCGGCAAACTGGATGTTTTGAAGCTGGGTGTTGCTCATAAGTTGATCATAATTTTAATATGGCCTGCCTATAGGTAGTCACACAACTGAGCTAAAGCTTGTTGAAGATCAGTCTAGTGGTGAAAGAGTCTCTGAAAGAACACCAAGGTCTACCTTGGTGACCTTGAGTAAGTCAGGCTGGTTTAGGAATCCAGCAGTTCAAAGAGGAAGGATTATCAAAAGCAGGTACTTTGGCTTCATTCACCCATGGCTACTGAGACACTTTTTCAAACCTGACCCTTAATCTCTCTGATCCTCAGTTCATTTCATCTGTGAAACAGGATAAAACTAATGCTGCTTTTCTCTATTTAAAATATGAGATGATCAAAGCTGTGGCTGTCTCTTAAGTGTCTGTGCATGTTTGGCTGTATAGGCAAACTGAGAGCTTGTCTGCATGAAGTCATGTGTGTGCATGTGAGTGGCTGTGGCATGCTCTGCATAGTTTTATAAACTAATGGGGGGGGATATTAGGAAGCAATGTCTATTGTAAACAAGCATGTGCTTAGCTTTATCTTCTTTACACATGAAACTATGGGACATCTCAGCCTTCCAGCACCCTTGCAATGTCAATATGTGTATTTGAGATGTTTTTCCATATGTGAAAACAAGGTGCAGTGAACACATGAATGTTCATAACCTCTGAGAGGCAACTGATTCCTGCCACAGGGCCAGCTGCTTTTCCTCTGGACTGTCAGCATGGAGAGTGACAAGCCGAGGACACATCAGGTCACCTCTATCTCCCTCGGTGAAGCCAGTGTGGCTCCACACCGAGTCCATGGGGACCAGTATCAGCGCCCACGGCGGAAGCGGACAGGCAGCTTGATCCTCATGTCAAGAGCCAGGGGTGAAAATGTGCTGGTCGCCACCTGCCTGGGGTCCACAGGGCCGGGCACAGAGCCGACCATCGCAGCACATCCCTCCATGCTGACAGCATCCTCCAGACTTGGCTTTCACCCTCCTGTTTGTAAGGTTGGGTGTTATGCATCACCTGCCAAAAGATGGAGTGGAAAGCCTTGCCGTCTCTGGAAAAACACTCAGCGAGCAAAGGTGCATGGGACAGGGTGTTTCTGCCATCGGTAACTCCTGGGGTAACTGGTGAATCCTCCCTGACTGTGGTGTAGGTGTTGCCTTGTTGAGGGAAGGGTAGAAAGTTAAGAAATTTCAATTTAAAATCCACTTTCCAAACTGCAGGTTGCAGTTGAGTAGGGAGAGAATTTGCTATTTTCTTCTTCTTTCTTTCTCCCTCTCTCTTTCATGAAAAAAAAAAAAAAGGCAAGCTACTTTTTACTTTAAGAAAGAAGGAAAAGGGAAGAAGAAAAGCATTAAAAATTAAAAATGGAAAAAAGCACATTATATTTTACAGAAATAAAAAATAAAAACCTGTTTGTTATTAAGAGGAAAATGTCATGATAAATGCCAAGAAGTATAATGAATTGAGGGCGGAAAGGAGAAAAGATGGCAGCAAGCAACCTGCAACAAGTGGAGAAGCAATTGCACACTGAAGAGGTTGTTTCAGAACTTTATGGAACTGCCTGTGGGCCAAAGATGGTGGATCAATGCACAAGTGCCTCTCCTTGGATAACACTGTCACATTTCATCTAATACCACAAGCCTTCCATTCATCAGAGCTGACATCTGTGTCTCTTATTCATCCCCAGTCAAATAACCTTGCATCAGTGAGACAGCCTCTAGAGGTGTCTGTTTTCCCCTCCTGACTGCTGGAAGAACTTCAGGTGACTAAAATCCTTATTCAGACATTTCACTTTGGTGCCCAAGGTAGATGTGATGAATCTGGGCTCGGAAAACTAAATGCTGAATACAGCCAAATAATGGGAAACCAAGATAACAATCTTAATAACAGGGATTTGGCAAAGCAAGAAATGTCCAGAAATCCTTTGCAAGGACACCATGGTCCAAGAGTCAAAGGCTCCAAGTGAGGAAGACATCCAAAGCTGGTGATATGCATCCAAGATGTACAGTTAGAAGCTAATTTGACATAGTGAGCCCCATAGTACTAATTGTTTCAGAGGAAAGAAAAGAAAACAGGAATAAAAAAATAAATAATAAAAAGGACAATGTTTACACTTCTAGTTTATTGTGGATCATACATATGCTTTCTTCATAAAAGTCAATATTTCAGCAGCTGCTTTTATTTGTACTGATTAGCAGGTGGATACATGTTTATCCTGTTAATTTAGTCTAATTCAGATTAATAATGTGTGAGGACTAACGAAACAGAAAAGTTAAAAAAATCAACCAGGAAACAAAGAGCAAATGTGAGTGGAAAGTCATCTCAGTGGGAAACAGAGGTGCTGTTAGACATAATGCAATACCCCATCAAACCATGGTCTGTCAGCCTCTGAGAACTTTACATACTTGGATGTCAGCTAGTTCCTTGCCTTGCTGGATTCTAGGGCACATGCTCTTATCCATTAGTGTTCAAAATAAAGTCATAATTTTTGGCTCATTTGCATGGAAAAAAACTTTCATGATCCTACAGCTGTTCTCACCCCAGTATTTATAATTTTATTACTCAAATATCAACTTTTGTGTGCAGTCCAAGTGCAATGAAAACATAATATTTAAATATAAGCCCCATTTACCTTTCAAGTATTTTTCCTGTCCAAAAAATTCCTAGTAATTTGTGTCTAATTCAGACCCTGAACTCATTATTCATCTCTTCTGTGTGCCTATTCATATTAATAGGTGATAATTCTACCCTTGTGACATCATCACTGTTCCTAAGGCAACGGACTGTGATGTCAGAAACACAAGACAATAGCCTCTGGTTATGAATAAGCAAGTGGGGAAAATGAGTAATGAATTAATTGAAAGGTTCATAGACTGTAGCAAAATATCTCAGGATCCAAACTTCCCACAAATGTTTTAACATACATTACTAGCTTAATTTTCAACAGATTAGGTATTGGCTGGGTGCACTGGGTGTGGGCCATTTGTGCGTGTGTGTGTTGGATTCTTGATGGATAATGTTATGTTAGGTGAATAGTATTTAGTCATGCTGTGCTCTAATGGCTGTCATCTCATGAGCTTTAGAGTATTTAATTTCATAACTGAATAAAACATTCTTTTATCCAAGTCTGGGACAAGGATATCAGCATAGCCTTGTAAAAAAAAAAAAAAAATGGAAAAAGAAAAAGAAAAAGGTGGAAAGATCTACTTGGTCGTCTAGTCCAATGCCCTTGGTAATATAAATCATGTGTTATATTGTGCAGGGGTTGAATATAAATTGCATTCCTTTTGCATTTCCTTGGATTTCCTAGAAAATTTGCTATGGGCCAACTATAAGGGAAGGTGTTTTTTTCTCCCTGTCTTCCATGTAGGTTGCTATCTGAATTTTCCTTCTTCCTTTTTTCACTTTCTTTATTTTTGGTTAATCTCGTGACCTGATTTTAGCACCTAGCACTTTGCCAGAAAATACCTTCTGCAATATTTGCTTCTTCTTCACTAAACACAACAGACCAGATCCACAAAATTTTTAGGGTGTTTATCTGAAATTTTCAGATTATAAATTTAAAATGTAGACTCCTGATACAAAGCCTTTTCTCCTTATCTTGTATTCTTTAACTTACACTGCCATTTCCACTGCATCTACTTCTGGGTGCCTACTGGCAGAGCTTTGCTTGCAGGGCTGCCAGAGAACATTTTTATTTGCAGAGGTCCATCAAGTCCCACCTGAAACAGAGCCCAAAGCAGTGTACAGGTAGGATAGCCCCATCCCCATGGCCAAATTGTGCACGTTTTGAAAAACTGACTGTGAAATGACACCCTTAATTTTCCCTCACAGGCTTTGTTTTCCACAGGAGAACCAGCTCCACAGCACTGCCTGCTCCTCAAGGTTTTGAAATAAATAAGAAGAAACACCAGGCAGCAACTGAAATATCAGCTCACGGTACCTTGGGACATCTGTTTAAAAGAAAGGTGAAAAAAAAAAAAAAAAGAAGCAAAAAGCAAACAACAATAACAGAAATTCCCATGGCTGCCAACAAGCTGAGAAGTTTTACAATAGTTCAACATGCCAGAAAAAAGGTCAAAGGTCTGGCTGGATCCAGATGGCCTACTGGGCTAGTATGGTGAAAGCATGCCAGTTTCTGTAGCCAACAGCACAGAAGGGAGTGATTTGGCTAGCATTATGGCCATCTGCCTCTAACTCCTCGGCACAAATGACCGGATACCCACTGCAGCTGAATCAACAGTGCAAGTGCACAGCAAAGCTCAAATTTACACTGCTGGATCTGTATCAAGATGCTTCAAAATGGTGAGCAGGGCTGGGAAGTAGGAGATAGCCGGGACAGATGCTGGGGAGATCCCTGAAAAGCTACACAGATCGCTGTCTTCCTTATGTGTCTCTCTACCCACCGACTGGGATTATTTTTCAGTGTTGTTTACAATAATTCTGTCAATACTTGCATTCACACTGAAAACAAACAAATAAATATAGAGACACCAACACCCAAAGCACGATCCAGTGCAAACATTCCTGGGCACCCTGCTCTGGGTGTCCCTGCTTGAGCAAGGGGGTTGGGCCAGATGGCCTCCAGAGGCCCTTTCCAACCTCAACCAGCTTGTGATTCTGGGATTCTGTGAAAGTGCAAACTGAACCCCCAAAAAAGCAAAGTTAGGATGTTATAGTGATTCAAGACAGTGAATCAAGATGTTGTTCTTGCTATGTGTTTGTTGCTTTGGTTTAGTTTTGTATGCTTTTATTTGGTTCTTCCGAAAGGATGTCCCTCTAGGACTAGAGGGAATGGCCTCAAGCTGCACCAGGGGAGGTTCAGGTTGGAAATGAGGAGACATTTTTTCTCAGAAAGAGCAGTCACGTATTGGGATGGGTTGCCCAGGGAGGTGGTGGAGTCACTGTCCCTGTGGGTGTTCAAGGAAAGGTTGGACGTGGTGCTTAGGGACATGGGTTAGTGGGTGACATTGGTAGTAGGGGCATGGTTCGACCAGATGATCTTGAGGGTCTTTTCCAGCCTTACTGATTCTATGGTTCTATGATCTAAACACAAAATTCATCTCAGTTTGGAGTAAGATAATTGATATAGTTAGGTTAGGATGCATCTGAATGAAGATAGAGATGCATAGTGGAGTTTTGTACATCTGAAGTAGCCACTCCACTCTCCCCCTCTGATCTGCTAAGGCCTAGGGATCAGTTCTTGAAGCCCAGAGCTCGTTAATTATTCTGTAAAGCCTATTCTTCTGTTTTTATGATGGAAGGAGATGGGGTGTCTCCTAAAGTTTAACGTTAGGAAAAACACCGTTACCTAAAAGAACTTATCATGCATCCGAAAATGAAATACTATTGAGGTGAAACAGATTGTTCAGCCATCCTGTGGTTATTTCTGACATTTTTTTAAATGTCCCTAAATCTGGCAAAAACAATCTTGAAGCAATTTATCTAAATAAGAATTTATATGTAAACATACCAACTTAGACGAAAGACCCATTGAGGCCATCACTCTATTTAGGAAGAGACCCATAGGACATGCCTAAAAATTAACATAAAAAAAAGGTTACTTCCCCCTATAATTGTCTTTGATCTTCTTTGGGAATGATTAAGGGTCTTTCGTGAGAACCAGGGCTACTGACTCTGGACATCTCTAATTTCAAACATCAAACATTTGTTCAGAATATTTTGTTATGTTTTAAGAACTCCTTTCTCAATATCTGTCAAAAATAACTGCGGAGAGTTAGTTTTTAGGGGATTCTGTCTTTTATGAGAAAAAAATATTTGGATAAAATTTCCTAGTCTGGGGGAAGATCTATTTACATCTATAACATAGCTTTACAAATTTCTAAAATGATCAGAGTATGGTTTCAACAGATTTAAAACACCGAGTAACAACATGGAATAGCTATCCACGAGACCCATTTATTAATCCTGTTTGACATATTATTTACCAGTATTGGTCACGTTCAGTTTTGGTATTCATTTTAATCAAATGATAGACAATACCAGGAACAATCCAGAAAGTTTTGTGGCACATGTGATATGTCTGAACAACTTTAGAGATATACAATTTTGGGATTATTCCTGTATATATGTCTCAGCTAAAAGTCTCATTCTGTACATTTGGAAGTTAACATCAGAATTTGCAATGGCTTCTTCTCTGATGGATAATCAATAAATGTGATGGAGATCAGAATTCATTACAGCATTTATTCTACTGGGGCATCCTTTGAGTGTTGCAGTACAGCTATGAACCACGGCATTGCAACTGCTGATAATTTTACACAAAACTACTGTTCTCTGCGTGTTTTACAAAAGCATACTCCAGAGCTTATTGCAAAGATTTTAAAATGAAGGAAGCAAAGTTGGCACACAGCTCTTCCAGGCTCTGTCTTGCATTTATTCCTCAAAGCAAAAATGAAAAAAAAAAACAAAAAACATTTATTTAATTATTTTATGCAAGACATGGCTCTGTGATAGCCAGAGTCACTGAATTTCATGCATTGATTTTGGTGGACATCAAACGAAGCTTCAGCTAAGTTCCAGCACATTTATTTCTAGTAAGGCTTTGCTGGTGAGATAGACACTTTGTAAGTAGGACATGACATACACCCCAGTATAATAATTTCTTCTTTTTGTCATGTGAAATCTGCTTAGAAGAGAGATTAGGAAGCCCTGTTATGGGGTAAATTGGTCTACAACTGTCGTGTCGTGTTCCCCCCCGCCTTTTATTTTTTCTTTCTGTAGTTTTCACTCAGACTTTTGAGCCCAGAGGGAGCAATGCTCTACTTAAATAATCCACTTGTATATTTCGTTCCATGAATGTTGATTTTATTTTTCGGAATTACACGCTAACATTGCTATGTTTTGGGCGCCGCAAAATACCATTAAATAAGGAGGGTTTTGCTGAGTCTTTTTTTTTTTTTTCTTTTCTTTTTTTTTTTTTATGTAAGACTGTGGTGGGTCTCTGAGGTTCATATTTGGCTCAAGGAGATCAATCCCAGTCAGCTCTGATGGATCCAGTTATTTTGGCCAATGGTTACCCTTCTGCTAATTCACTTCTGGAAAAAAAAAAAAAAAAAAAAGTAAAGACTTTGTATGGTGGTTCTAAAGCCCTCTCATCCATTGAATCCATCACACACATACACATTGAGAATGGAATCCATCCATCCTTCAGTATCGTGAGTTTAGGCTAAAGAGCTGCATGGATGGGAAAGTTTTATAATCACATTCCCTGGACTGAAATTATGTGGTAAAGATCAGGTTAACCTGGGTATAGCTGCCTGCCAGAAAACACAGAAAATGCCTTAGGAAGCCAATCTTTCTGCGCTGCCTGAGCTTTCAAACACAGTATATGTGTGCATGTGTCTGTTTATGCAATGAGAGACACACACACACGCGTACATGTATACGCCTCATTTAAATAAAGCCACACATGCACACACCATAACACCAAAATTCACTCCTAGTGGTCACTTTGATGGCATCAATATATCAATATATGGAATAAATTCAACACTTTATCGTAATGAAGAGATGAAATCTGTCACTTAATATTTGCATAAAAAAAAAAAAAAGAAAAAAAAAGGGGCTCATTTGGTTTTACATAAGTATTTCACATTAGACAAAATGCGGACCAAAATTTGAAAGAAGTGGATACTCACACCAGCAAAACTGAAGTTCCTGTCTTAGCTGACTCAGCTGCTGAGACTTCCTGTTGTCAATAAACGTGTTGAGCTTATACTGGGATGATTCAGAGCAGGAGCCTGGAGGAGTGCTTTGAATCATCTTCCCTCTCGAGTGCTCTCTTTTTCTCCCTTTGCATTAATTGTGGAAGAAGACTAGTCAGCGAAAATCTGCCTGCTGAGTACCCAAAATGTGGAAGATGTCTGGTCATACCAAATGAGCAACCAGAACTAGCAAAAAAGAGAGAAGCAGATGTTGCGAATAGTTTCAATATTGGCACCTTATTACCACCTTGCCCTGTTGAAAGCCAATACCCTTTTTCTAATAAACTTTTTTCCTAATATGCTTTCTACTAAAATTCTCATAACCTTTATTTTTCTTAATTTTTCATTTAAACTGGTATGACTTTCTTTTTTCCTTTTTTTTTTTTTCTTTGCTACTGAAAACCATTTTTTTACTACCTAGAAGATAGATTTTAAGGAAGCCAAAAAATCTGATAGCTTCAAAAATATTTTAAACAGAAAGCAATTTATGGGGATTTATTTGCCTAAAAATGGTAATATTTTTATATTAGTACAAGAAAGAAAGCTTCATGGTGATTGCATCCTTTCACTGATGTTGGCATTTTTTGAGTTAATAATATTATTTTTGGGAAAAAAGGAAAATATTGAATTATAATAATATAAAAAATCATTAGTAGTATATTATAAAGCAGTAAATTCCCACATTAAAGAGCACAGACCACCAGTAATTTATACAGACCATTGTGGTGGTCCACAAAATAAACATTTTGGGAGGAAAGCAGTAGGGGATCCTAATAGTTGTATGAAATATAGTCCAACAGAAGTTTTCTCTGCTGTTCAAGTCTTCATCAAATAGAAAAATTAAATGAACCACTGCTTTGTGGCATGGCTGTACACAGTGTGGAGAAGTCTGTGCTTGCTGAAGGGGTACCAATAACTGTGCAGCTGCCTCCAAGCACAATTCTTCATGGGACAACTCGAGGATTATTCTGAGATACCTGTATACTCTGAGTTGCACCTTTCAGCAGTTACTTCATAATTAGCTAGTTTTAAGTTAGAGCATACAGTGATCAAGAACTTGCAATGGACTTTGATTTTGACCTTATAGTCTGAATTCGCATGTTCACCAAACATACCTACTTCAGTTCTGTACTTTACATAAAGACTATGTACATTGTATACGCTAATCTATATGCTAAGCAGAAGGAATCTGGAGATGAGCAGTGGCTGTCAATTTATATAGAAACACCAAACAGCTTAAAGATACAACACAATCTGATAGCAAGAAAGGGTGAGAAATAATAGCCTGAAAATCCAGGCAGCGTGTGGAACAAGAAAGAGGGCGAGCAGTTATTTAGTGTTATTCCTAGGGGAATGATTAGAATGAACGAGATGAGAAATGGAACATTCAGGTGGAAGATTGTAAGACCTCTAAACATATAAGACCATTAGGAGAAGTTTTTAGAAAGAGCAGTGTATCATTTGGGATCCCTTGATCACCAAAAAAACTAGGCTGGATGCTGAAGCTTTATGCTTACTGTGAACTAAACAAGGTGAGAGGGCTCAAAGAGCAAGTGTAATGATGGAGTTCACATGCATATGGTGGGATTTCCTTTCTGCCAAGATTAGGTTGACATAATCCATCCTGATAACAGAGAAAATAAAGACCTGGAAGCCCAAACAGATTTCTACATCCCACATTAGGTGATGCAAAAGTTAAGGCTTAATTCCTGCAGTGGAGAGGAGTGGATTAACCCTTTTTTCCTTGAAGCTATTTCAGATGTGCTCAAAAATAACTCCTGTAGTCCAATACAGTCACTCTCCTGGATCATGACACTGTGTTTCAGCTCATGGATCAGGGTGCTCCCTTGGAGACAAGGCGGGGTGTTATCAGCAAGTCAATGCAGGGACGTTTATCTCTGCACTGTCACTCACTACAGAGCAAGTTATCTCTGAACGGGCTGATACTGCCTCTTCTCACCCAGAGAGAGAGGTGATAGTGGTGCTATCTCAGAGGCTTTACACCCAGCCCTGGCTTCAGTTAACATCCTCTCTTTGATAGGAGAGGAGGAGAAAAGGACCATGGTGGAGCACAAGCTCTAGTGCCAGATATAGTCAGCAAGGGAGGTCAGGATGAAGGGGAAGCTGTAGGGTAAGAACATCTGGGTGGTTCTCACAGGAAGGGTTGCTTGTTATATCTATGATGTATTTCACTTTCAGATGAAGCTATCTGTAGCCAGCAGGTTGTTTGTTCCCCTGGCATGAGGAGTGTTGGTGGAGAAGTGAGGTGCCATAGAGGTGGGCTGAGCAGCAGAGCTTGCTTGCACTACTGTGCAGACAGCTGCACATACCTGATAAAGGCTCCTAGACAGCGAGATGGAAGGGGAATAGTCATGGGCAAGGACAGGTCCCCCTGTGAGTTAGTTGCCTGAAAAGTACAAGAAACTAACACAGCTGATCAAGAACACAGGAGGAGTTGGAAAACTGGAAATGAGTCAGGAGTGAATAATTATTTACCAGTTTTCTTGGATAAAGATCCCATGCCAAGTCCTTTAACTTTTTTTGTTGTTTTGACCTCAAAATCATCATTTACACTTCTTAAGTATTTAGACAGCGACCACTGTTTTTGCCAGGCTGACAAAATATAGGGTTCTTGGGTAGCAGGATCACCACAGACTTTGTTTGGTCTTCTGAGCAACCCGTCAATACTCCTTTTCCTCTCAGCTGCCCAATCGACAGGCATACATCTCATCCAAGTGATCAATGCACATATGCTTCTTGGCAATATAGGTGGCCAGGCAGACGGGTAATCTGATGGGAAGAGACAAGGGAGAGAGAGAGGAAATAAGGCATCCGGGCAACAAATATCAACAAGGAAGGGACAAAGTACGTATAACCCAATATTGATAAAGCTGAGATGGCCCACCTGAGTCATGCACATCTGATTTTCACCTGCAAGACCTAGAATAGGCTGTCAGCCAGACTTATTTAACTGGCTCTTGTGCCGGTATCCTAAGGAGGAATCTTCTTCAGTATGGTCAAATAATGTCACATCTCTTCAGTCTTCCCCATGTAAATTTGAGCACCTAGGTAATTCTTCCTGGCTGGGTCACAAATGCTGAGTATGCAGACAGAAGCATAATACACCAGCTCCACATCTGCCTCTATTATATATTTATTTTTTTCTTCCACATGATCCAGCTTTGGAGATTGAAAGAACAATGATTTCCTTGATGTTCTGAAAATCTAGTACCCCAGGATGTCTAAAGTTGGACAGCTGGAATCAGTATTTTAAAATGTTTTAAGTCATTGCATATTTCTGCCATCCAAGGAAATCTCCACAAAGCATGGGAGTAAGAAGGGTAAGAGACAGGGTGAATGGAACTTCAAAAGGCAAGAATACTATAATGCTCTTAGATGAAAAACAAAAAAAAATCAGAAAATATATACACAATAAAATAATGTGATTTTCATTCAGCTGGGTATAGATTCTGAAGAAAAAATGGGAGGTGAAAATAGAATAAAGAGACTAAAAGAGAGGCTGGACTAGAAAAGAAGGGAAGATTTTTTGTGTGTATGTGTGTGTGTGCAAAACTTTTCCACTAGAGGAGAGCTGTGTTGGTCTGGAATTCCAGTCCAAAGGAACGCTCCCATAAATTAACTCATTTTTGTTTTTTCAAACATCAGTTAGCCTCACCACAAGGTCTCGGTGCTGTGCCATTTCCAAACCACTTTGGGACTGTCAAACATAAATCATGGGGTGTGGAAGCAGTGGAGGCAGAGAGTTATGATCTGGGCACAAGGTGCAAATTGCTTAGAGTTAGCGCCAGATTTCTTTTTTCTTTTTTTTTTCCCTTTTTTCCTTTTTTTCCCTTTTTTCATTTTTACCACAAAGATTCTGTTATTATTATTCCTTTTCTTTTTCTTTTTATGCCTTTCTTTCTTTCACTCTCTGCTCCATTTTTAAAAAGATATTATTTATTTATTACTGTAAGCAGCAAGAATTAATAAAAAACAATTAGGGTAGCATTGGCTATAAAAAAAAAGACCCCTATTGTAGTTATGCTCCCAGGATGATATCCATAGTAAACTCCCACCCTGCTGAGGGAGTATTTTCCTCTCCTTTCTTATTTCTCTCCCTTTCCTTGTTTTATGTTCTTTAGCAGTGATGGTGGTCTCAGTCTCACCAAGAGATCCAGCACTTGGAAGGATACTAAATGAATGTTCCTTTTAATAGCAATTACTGCTTCCTTCAACATATGACTGCAGTAACCTATGACACATTGGCTGTGATGCTAACAGATGGCTACAGGTGGTTCATTTTTGGGGAAAAAAATAGAGTTATAGAACTTGATTATGAGGAGAGTGCTCTGCATTATCAGAAATTTAGGCCTCTGACTTGCCTAACACTGGACAGCTCAAACCTAAGCAAGTAAAGCTAAGGAATGGTCAAAAATACATGCTGAATTTCCAATTTCCTGCCCTTTTTCTCTCTCCAGTGATGATGTCGAATAACTATAGGCGGAGCAAATAGTATTCCCTGAGCATCAGAGGTATATTGTCTAAACTGGAATTCAGTACATTTTCTTGTCTCATCTACTCCTGTAAGATTCTCCTTCGAAGTGGTCTTTGGAAGATGACTGTTTTCATGTTAAAAGTTCTCAAAGCTGTGTTACTTACTTCTGCCACTCCATTATCTGGCTTCAGTCACTCTGCTATTTGCCTTGGAGTAAAGAGGAAAAAGTGTTCTGGTTGAGTCTCATTTCAGGCCTCTTGACATAAGTATGCCTGGAAACCAAAACATGGAGATTCATCTTCCAGTGACTGAAGCTTGAACCCCAGTCTTGCCAGCTTTCTCACCAAAACAAGCCTCTCCATTGCTGATGGATCTTCTGGCTTGTTACAACCATTTCCACGGAAGAGAGGATGTACAAGGAAATATCTCTAAGGTCCACAAATATTGTTCTATAACTGTTACTGCCTTCCTTCATAACCCTACCTACAGTTTTATTTCCATCTTATGTTTTTATTTAAAAAGTGTAAGTCTTTAACTATATCATCTAACACTCTTAAGGCTGCACATTGGGAGTTTCCTTTTTTATGGGTTTTATTCTCTTCATTAGGGGTAAGGGTCTTGACTTTGGTTAGAAGAGGAGAACCTGCATGGCCAAAAGTTCCTTGTTTGGCTCCAGAACTACCCTGTAGATAAGGGCATAGATTTTGTCTTACATTGAGTCCAGAGCATCCCAAGTGATGGATGGCAAAGATGAAGGAAGGCATGGACAAGGTGGACATTCATTTGGCATGGGATTTCATTTTACTCTTTTCAGTAACGCCCTATTTAAAATTTCCCAAAGACTCCATTTGTAAATCTATAAATTGTAGTCAACAGCTGCCTCATTTGTGTTCCCAAGGAATGATTCTTTGCACGCCTTGTACTATGCAAATCACATAAAATATACAGTTGTTCCTGAAAATAGTTGATTTTTTTTTTTTGCAAAAACATAATTAGAACAATCATGTTTTCTTTTCAGCTAGTTACTTTTAAACAACTTTTCCCTTCCAAAACTTCTGCCCTAGCCTTTCCAGTGTTTTTATCGAGAGATCTGAGACAGCTTTAATTAAACATTTCTGCATAAGACTTTTCTTTTTGTCATTTTTCACTGTAAGATTACTTTCAGAACTGATTATTGCATCTAAACTGAAATAAGATATATCCTTCATTTAGATGTGTTTGACTTAAGCATGTTTAATAAGTTAGCCACCTGACAAGTGTTTTATGCTTGTATCACATCAAGCATAAAGTACAAATATCTCTTGTCCTGGGGAAAAGGGAAGAATATGGGGGAGGAGACATGAAGAGCTGGCTACCCTCTCTCCAACCATTCCCCTTTCTTTCCTTTGCAGCATCCACTCCCATAAACCAGAGAAAGATCTTGGGTGCTTAAGAAACCAGCCAATGCAATGACTCTGTGCAAAGAAATTGTCATTCCCAATGTAGTGGACAGACAATGCACTGTATTAAAACCTTCAGGTGGCAGCATAAACTACAACAGATAAACTTCTGTAGGTCAAATGATCCCTCATAGGGAGGCTGAGTGACAAAGAGAAAAATATATAAGCAGAAGCCAGCTTTGGCTATCAAGGAATCACAGTCTAATGTATGGTGCTGATGTAAAAAGAATCACTGTTGTTGGTGTGTGTGTGTGGGTTCTTCTCTTAATAAAAGGTAATCTAATAAAACCTGCCAGCTTATTTGCTTTCACATTTGAGAGTCCCATGTTGAGAAATGTATCAAATCAAAACTGCATTGAGCAAAGCATAAACAGCGTTCTTCAGGAGGACGTTCAGCTGGTTTAAAAGCACTTGGAGGTCTCAGAAGGAAAATATAAGGAGGGATTTGCATATAGCAGATGGAATGTTGGATTTTTCATAACAACGTTAAAAGTCTCAGTTAGAGAGGGTCTGGGCCATGAAACTCAGATCCAGACTATCCATATCTACAGTTTCATATGAGCTTTGAGCTCTGTGTTTTACTTGGTCCCTTACAGAGACATAGGAACCCACATAAAAATAAAGCACAATATTTTACTTTGAATGCCCTGTCCCCCTGGGGAAAGCACTGGTGCTGAACACTAGAAGTGTGTGAGATGGGTTCATGGAAATTCCTCCCTTGTGTCTTGTGCCAATATCACGAAGATATGTTTGCAACTGCTATCACAAAAGGAAAAACTGCTATGAAAAAGGAAAAAATGGGAAAGGATCTACTTTTCCTAGGTCATTCCTAGCAGATGTTTGTCTGACCCACTGTCAAGTATCAGCAGTGATGGATGCTCCTCAGCTTCCTGAACCCTTTTGAAGCCATCTAGATCAGTGTTTCCCTATGTTTATGAGCCTGTTCATACATTCTCAGGTGGTCTTTTCTATTTTTGCCACAGACAAACAAAGTTGACCCTGACATACTTATGATCCACTATAATGCCCAGAAACATCTCCACAGAAATGCTATATAACCACTTTATGAGCATCTCATATTTTGTATAGCTGTTTACCCCTACCTTGCACTGATCCTTCCTGAATAAGATCCTATTTCAGAATAAATTACCAGATGATGTCTATTTTACATTGATCTTTCCTTTCTCAGTATTATGTTCAATCTGTACTAATGTAATCTGTCTTCCACTCTTTTCATTACCACTCATTATTTATTGTCAGAATTTTCCCTTGCAGAACACACTTTATACGTATTTCCATTTGTACCTATTTTGTCAGTAGGTTTTCCAGCAAGTTTGCCTCTAACCCATGGTAGTTTAATCTATACTATGTTTGCCTAGTTTATTTCTGAGAATGTCATATGAGACAGTGTTAAAAGCTCTAATAAAATCAATGTATGTATTGGCAGCTACTTTTCCTCCTGTAGCTACAAACTCTTTACTGTCAATAGAAAGACATTAGCATGGTTTGACATGTCAGCTTTTACTTTTTTTTTTTTGCTTTCTTTTTTTCTAGGTCTTTTTGACTTTGTCTCTCTGGGCATCTGGTCTCTTTTTGCACATCCACACAAAGTTGGCCTTTATTCTTCTTTCTTTGTAATTTTTGCATTTGAAACAAATAAAGATCACAAAATTTAGCTAGCTTATTCTCTTTTTGCACACTGTGTCTTTCTTGTTCAATAGTATAATTTGCTTTGTAGTCTTAACTCTGTATAATTATGTAATGGTAAATTTACTTTGTTACTCTATTGATCTTTTTTCCATACCCCACCTTCAAGAAAATTTTATCAGCTAATTTTCTAAGTGTACTCACGCTTTTATAAAAAAACACATCACATAATAGTGGTCACAAGCAGCTTTGAGATAAGAACTGAAATGATGGAGATTGAGATTCAGACCCAATCTTTCATGAATAATCTATTATACTAGACAGTGGCAAAAAAGCATTGACAAACTGAGAACTCATTATCATGCCAGGTTAGAAGAAGTTTACAGAAAAGAAAACATAACAAAAAATGATGAACAGAGAGACAGAGAAAAGAGAAAATCATGGATCCCAGAAAAGCCAATTAGGATGCTCTCAAGAATGGGAGCTTAGGTTCAAATCCTTGATCTGCCTGAACGAATATAGAGAAGATTCCCCAGTCTTTCAGGTTATTTCTCCAAAAGATGAACTGAAGAATTTTGTTTGTTTGTTTGTTTGTTTTTCTCTCTCAATTTCTCCTGTTGGAGATTTTCCATTTTACGAGTAATTACATAGCTAACAAGGAGAGCCTAATGATGTGTTTTGGTGGTCAGGACATTCTCTCATGATTGGAGGGGGGGCATGACCTGTATCCTAGTCTTTGTCTTCCTCATTGCTGATGAGCTGATGAAGAACTTGAACATGTATCTGCTATAGCTGTGTTTTCAAATACAAACCACTTTCATTATCTGCATGGTCTTTCCCCCAAATTATTTGCTCTCTCCCTACCTACCCCCCCAAGAAAACACCCCAATGAAATTTGAACTGATACTGATCTGTTGCTTTTTTATTTTTGTAAAAATATATTTTTCAAGGAATTAGCATCTTCTTAAAAACAAACAAGCAAGCAAACATAAAAGATATAAGAGTATCTTTAAAGCCTCTGAATCTAATTCCAGATCCATTCCAGGGTAACATTTTATTTTTTATTTTTTTTCATCACTCTCCTGTCTTGTCTGTTGGCACTGAATTATTTATTTATTTATTTTTTCTGGGCAGGGAGAATGTGTTTTCTTGTCCATTGCTGAATTCTGAGCTTCTATGCTTGATCTCATGGATTAATTAATGAAAACATGAATATCATTACCAAGTCATAGATTTAGTCTATCCATTTCAACTTCATTTTTTTCAGCTAACTCCAAGAAGTCCTCCCTCCCCTCCACCAAAATGTCTTCATATCAAATCAATTAAATGTTTGGATTTTCTCATTATTTTAATTATTTTGTTTTGTTTTATATTGCAAGCCCATAACAACTGAATTTTCAAGCGCTTATTGGAAGGCTGACTCTAAACTCAGCTGTGCAAGGAAAATGGTCGTGCTGTACTGAATCAAATTAATCACTGGAGCTCATATCTCATTGTGATATCTGCTTTTTCACTGCTTTTACACATTTGTAGAAATGTCACACAGTTTTTAGTGTTTACATTCTAAACAGCTGGTATGCTGACTTCTTCAGGCTCCAGCCCAGTATCACAGATTTCCAGTTGCAGTAATGATGAGCTAGGAGGGCATTAATTGCCTTCAATTTCACCTTCCAGTAATTAATTACTTATGTGGTCAGTCCAGGTGCCAGAGCTGAAGGGACACCTGCTCTTTTTCAGCATTTAGCTATTTCAAATATTAGACTCTCCTTCCTGTAAATAGGTCTTGTGTACTCTTCTTACTTCTTGCATGACTGATGGTCATGTAAATAGCAGTGGTCCTGAAACAGATCTTGTTTTAGTCTTATGAGAAACAACTGCAGACATATCATCAGGCTTTGTGATATGAAAGCCATGAAAGAGGGTAAAGGAGAAAGAGAGGAAGAGATGTAAAGGTAAAAAGAAGGGAGAAAAAGAGCAAAGGAAGAAAATAGAAAAAGAGAGTGCACTTCACTTTCTTGTTATTCTTCAGAGTACTGAGGTGTTTTGTCAAGTAAGGCAAAGGCTGCTGATTTACAACTCAAGGCTATTTTTTTTTCTCTTCTCCAGAGACTATACATACAATTTTCCTATGGAGTGCATTCTCCTTGATTTCTTCTCAAATCCTGGTTGCTCCAAGAAGTCACAGTCCTGGATCTTTTCTGAACGAAAGAAACCACAAGACATCCTGTAAAGTTTGCTTTCTTTTTCATGCTAATATTTTGTAAGTGGTTGATTGACGGTAGACTATATATATGTAGCCATGGATGTCAGCTGGGATTTTTGAAGGAAATAGTATATCTAATTGACATTGGATATAAGTGGGGTTTAGGCACATGTTCTGCTAGGATTAGTTGGAAAACCTCACCATAATTCTGCAGGCTCAGTGGGTGGGATTTTCACAGGAACCTATCAAAGTTAGATAACCAAGAACTGAAGCTGACATCCTAGCTCTCTCATTACTTCAAAAAATCCCAGAAACATTTCTTTGTGACTCTTTGCAAATTGAATTGACTTTCCCTGTATCTCCTGATTAATGGGATTGTAGAAATGTTTGTTTCTTTCTGTTGTTGTTGTTGTTTTGTAAGCTTAGCATAAAATGCACTCAGATAAAACTGATCTCCTTGCTGATGGCTATGTTACTTAACACTTGAGCTAGGAATAGGAAAATAATTAAAACTCATACTGTTAAGTTCATCCTGGATGGGACTGAGCAAGTCCTTCTACTTCATAGGGACTTAGGAGTAACTGCAACAACGATGCTAAGGGGAATCTGTCCTTTCTATCATCAGAAAGGAAGAAGACAGCTGTGGTTCAGTCAGAAGAATTGGTCAAAATAGGCTACTGACCAGACCTATGAAATTATAACTGGGCACACCTTCTGCCCAGTTGAGGGTAGTGCTGCTTTTATATTAACATGGATGGCTAACTAATTAACTAATGAATCATAATGGCTAGATCTAAACTGTTGGAAGTGGAAACCTCCTTGTGCTCCTGAGTCTGGAAGCTTGGCCTTATTGCAAGCAAAGATCTGGGCAAGCACTATCTTCTTTTACACCATAGTTTTTACAAGAAGGGTCCATTATGCATTACCCCTATGAGTGTTGAAGTAGCCAGTTGACATTGCAAGGCCACTCTTGATTATCTTTGAAAGGTTGTGGTGATCAGGAGAGATTCTTAAGGAGCTTCTGTCTTGAAGAAGTTGTTTCTTGGTTGTTTGGTTGGTTGGTTTTCGTTTGTTTTTTGTTTGTTTTTTAAATTTGTTTAATTATCTTTATGTAACATCACCTAGAAAAGTTTAGCAAAATATCCATACACCATTCCAGTTGACTATAGATTGCATCTTATAGCCATTTATCCTGGATGAAATTAAAGTATAAAATATGGGGCACAAACTTTATGACAAAGTAAATGATGAAAATTAGTCTGAGACAAACCACTGTCATTTCTCAGTTTTGAAAGTTTGGGGTGAAATTCAATTTAGATGCCAATATTCAGGCAGCTAACCTGTTCTTTAGGTGACCATATTGGTGGAAAGGAGAAAGGGATAGAGGAAGAAAAAAAAAAGATTAATTTTAATTAAGGTACAATACCTTGTACTTAGACCTGTTGAACCTCATTAGTTTCACATGGGCCCACTTATCTAACATGTCCAGGTCCCTTTGGATGGCATCCCTTCCTTCTGTTGTATCAACTGCACCACTCAGCTTGGTGTCATATGCAAATTTGCTGAGGGTGCACTTGATCCCATTGTCTATGTTGTTGATAAAAGATATTAAACAGCACCAGTCCCAGGACAGGCCCCTGAGGGACACCACTCATCATGGGCCTCCACTTGGACACAGAGCCATTGACCACCACTCGCTGGGTGAGACCTTCAAGCCAATTCCTCATACGTGGAATGGTCCACTAATCAAATCCATATCTCTCCATTTTGAAGATCATGATGTCATGTGAGACTATGTCAGAGGCCTTTACAGAAGTCCAGGTAGATGACATGGGTCTTCATCAGACTAGGTCTTTCTGTCCCATGTCATACCTACCCTCAGATGAAATGTCTTGGATAAAGGTACATTGGATCTCTACATGAGGTAAACATCAAATATGTCAATGGATGCGTGTATTTAGGTAACTGAATCCTGCTTTTGATTTACAACAGTTATAAAGAAAAATCCAAACACCCAGCATGCATAGACTCCTACTTTTTAATACCTAAATATATGCATGTTAAACCATGCACTAATTGACTTAAACTATGAACATCATTACAAGATTTATGAAATGATGCAGCGAGAGACTTAAAGGTCAGCTAATTACACAAATTTTTGTATGTTTTATTTTTTGGAAAAAAAAAAAAAGAATGATCTGGATTCAGAGAGAGCTATTTTTCAGGTAAATATTTTCTGAATGCTTCTTTGATGAAATACAAGCTTTTCAACCTAGAAGGAAACAAACAAACAAAAAGAAGAAAAAGGTGTTTATTGATTTAAGACTAGATGTCTGCCTGATGTCTCTTGTGATTTGAATACTGCTATGATCCTAATTTTGGTGGAAATCAAAATGAAACAAAACATAACAAACACCAGTATTTTTAATTGGAAAAGGACAATGTTAACTGACTGAACTCAAGATGGAAAAGTATATGTAGACTGGAGCTTCAATTTTTCTTCAGAAAATATTTTCCAAAAGGGACACTTAAGGGAAAGTAACACTGATGTGTACTTTATTTGTAAATTTTGCCCTAAAAAAGCTGCTCTCATTTTTCCAGCAACTCTTCTCAGAACACTCTACGGTGTCTAAATGAGAACAAATGTCAAGGTTTTCCACTTAGATCACCGCACTGTAGACCAGCAGTTTATCTACTAAACAAAGATATAAAGGGAGAAGTACCAAATAAATGCCAGGAGGTGTGACAGGATCAGCTAAACATCTTTAAATAGCCTTTACATTGTTCTTCTACCCATCGCAGAGAGAAGTCATTTTAAGGCCAGAAGGGAACATGCTGATAATTTAGTCTTACATCTTGCTGAAATCCTTCCTTTCTGCTCATCTTCAGTTGGCTCTCATTCCCTCCTCCCTGCATGTCTCTCCTTTGAGTACTCATTGACTTGGAAGACACACCCAAGATTAGTTAATCACCACCTCACTCCATTGACACTCCATTATTCAAGCAAACCACCCACACCCCTAGCTTCAGACTTAGTGGAAAGTCTTACTGAGGTGGCCATGGCCACACACGGGCCCTGAGCACTTGTACAATAACACCTCTGTGCTTATATTTTTTGTTATCGTGGGGGGTTATGTTGGCTGGAGAAACCAACCACCACCTTCCTTTACGGGACGTTGTTTGCTGTTGTTTCTCACTTAGAAGAGCTCATGATTGACATTGCAAAAGGAATTATCACAAGCAACTATTCCTCATGGCATCTTCCCAAGGAAAAGTCAGTCAGCATTGTTCAAGTAACTCATTATTTGCATTGCAATTGGACCTAAAGGCCTTAAGCAGGAGGAGGGTCCCCTTTTGTTAGGTATTGTAGAAATGTCACAGAAGTCATGGATATTTAAAATTACAGAGCTGTTTAAACTTTTATAATCACAAATGTTTAAAACTGAAGAGCCAACAGAAGTTTAGAAACTGCTTCTACATCCAAACCCGTGGTTCATGGTACCAAACCCAACATCTTGTCTGCCTTATCTTCCTCTCTCATTGAGGTAAGTATACATGTGTGCATGTTGGTATGTGTGAGCTGTGAAGAAATAAAATATGCAAAGGCTGTTGCACTGTTCTGAACATGTAGATATCTGTTTTGTGTTTTATTTCATAGAACTGGCATGACAAATCTGGACATAATTATGGGAGAAATACTGCAGGTGATACTTTAAGCTACTCCCAGAAATATTTTGTTTTAGAAATATATTATTTTAGGGATAGGTAAGGCCTCAGACAAATTAGGTTAGGCTTGAGTTCTTGGCTTACAGTCCTTGTGACAATGTGAAAGATCTTAATTTTTGTAAGATACAACGATTTAATGAGGATAATGGTTCTTTCATCTGTCTTACGTATTTACAACGATAGCTTCTGTGGCAGAGAGTTTCTCACTGAACAAGTTTAATCACTGGGTCTTGCTTTTGTTAGAGAAAGAAAATAACTTTGAAAATATTCACTAGCAGATTTGATCTCAAAAATAACAGGCATAAATATTGTGTTTCTTTAAGTTTGACAATATTTAAATATAAATGTTCAGAGAAATATGATGAATTTAATGAACTTTTTTTTTCTGTTTTTTCTCACCAATTATAAACGTGACTTGTACACTCAGATGAAAGCATAAAGTCTAGACTCAAGCCTTACTTGTCTTCAGCATGTTTCTACTCAGTTTAAAGGCAGGATCAGCTTCTGTAGCTCAAATGTATTAGTAGTCCAGTATTCTAATAATATTCGGGTATATAATATTAGGGTAAAAAAATACAGTGAAATAAGAAAAAAAAAAAGGGAGAGAGAGAAGAAAAAGTAGGACAAGTGGAAGAAAAAAAAATTAAAAATGATTATTCTAATTTAGAGAAAGTAAAAATTAACCCCACATTCCAGATCTTGAAGAAGGTTCATTCTGGGGCTTGTCAAGTTTGGAGTAGCTCTTAAGAAAGGTTGTTATTACAACATGAACATGCTTTGCCCATCTGACTTCTAGTACCCAGCCCATGCCAACTGGCATGGACTGGAAAGAAAGAGAAATCTGAGTCAGAGAAACACTTTATTTAATACAGTACATTAAACGTGGTTTCCCTTGGACTGAGAAACTATGTCATGAAATGTGCCATTTGATGAATCTTCTGTGATGAAAAACACATGTAAGCCAGCAAAGCGAAAAGGGCTTTATTTGTGATGGGTTATAAATTCTTCTTGTTTCTGCCCTTCAGGCAGGGGGAGTTTTCATTGCTGTGCTTCTCCTGTGGATAGAATAGCTCTGATGGGACCAAAGTTTTGTGGAAGTGTGGCTGCTTGGGTCAGAGGAACTTTGTTTCTAATACACAGCTCACTGTGTCCAGAGAGAAAAGAAAACGAAATATGTTATCCCCCTTCTGTCTTCCACCTGCATTTCACAGCAGCTTTTACAGAAGGGATTCTCAAAACATCAATTCAGAGGTGCTATACTGAGGTGGTGTATCCACAAGTATCAAATGCCAGAAAATCATGCAATTCTCATCCCCAGAAATTCTGAATCTTTCACCACTATGCCTACACTTTCACGGCTCTTTAAAGCAGAGAACAGTACATTCATCTCTGCCCTACAAGGATTTCATGACTTATCCAAACTTTCAAGTAAGATATGAGCTGAGACATCAATTTCTTTGACCAGCTAGCAACGTACTGAAGGAGAGCTGTACTTCCCTACCTCCACATAGGCCCCTGGTCCATAGCATGTCATTCAGGTCAGCTAAAGAGTACTCATAGAACCACAGAATCACAGAATATCCTGAAGTGGAAGGGACTCAAACGGATCACTAAGTCCAACCCCTGGCTCCACACAGGACCACCCAAAAACCAGACCCTATGTTTGAGAGCATTGTCCAAATGTTTCTTGAACTCTGGCAGCTCAGTGCCGTTCCCACTGCCCTGGGCAGCCTGTCCCAGTGCCCGACCACTTCTGGGTGCAGAACCTTTCCCTAACACCAGCCTGACCCTCCCCTGTCCCAGCTCCATGCCATTCCCTCGGGTCCTGTCGCTGTCCCCAGGGAGCAGAGCTCAGCGCCTGCCCCTCCGCTCCCCTCGTGGGGGTGCTGCAGGCCGCCATGAGGCCTCCCCTCGGCCTGCTCTGCTCTGGGCTGAACAAACCAAGAGACCTCTGCTGCTCCTTTTATGTCTTCCCCTCTAAACTCTTCAACATCCTTGTAGCCCTCCTTTGGATGCTCTCTAATAGTTTTATATTTTTGTGCTCAAACCTGCCCACAGTACCTGAGGAGAGGCTGCACCAGTGCTGAGTACTGCAGCTGTGTGTTTCTGTTCGCTTGGTCACTGATGAGTTAATCGATCCTGACAATGCGGTGGCTTAATATAAGATCATCCTACTAAAAATGAAACAGTTTCATCAGAATAAGGGTCTTTGACTCTTCAGCTGAAAAAGCAATGTCTTCTCAATAAATATTTATGGTGGGAGCTTTGAAAAATCCCCTTTCTAGTCAACATCCTGAAATGAAACAGAACGTTTTTGGTTTAATTACCAACATTTGACTCTTATAAAGGCTGCCAATTAAAAATAAATAAATTAAAAAAAAAAAAAAAAAGAAAAACACTTTCAAAAGTTTCTTCAAATAAAAATTTTACTAAGAAGTATAATTTCTAACCAAACTTTCTAAAGTCAAAGCGAAAGAAAATCCATTATTTAGCTTTGAAAGCTAGTATTTGTGTGGATAATTATAGCTTAGATTAAGGAAATCTAACTTGTCATCTATAAACCACCAACAGTCTTCCAGACCATGGTGAGTGGTTTGCAGCTTGTCAATCGTTTTTACTACCTCACTAGTATTTTTCTGAATTAAATGCCAGTAATAAGGATATCTGTTAGTCAAAGAGAAATTTTGAACACTGACAGCAATATGAAAAGTTTGGGATTCACTGAATGAAGGGTGGTATAACTTTTGGCATGCAGGTACACCTACATATGGACATGCACACATACATAAACATACAACATGTATTAAAGAATTCTGCCAATGAGTGTTATTTAAATAAAACCCAGTTTTATCTTGAATTTTAGTAAAGGACTGCATTGCCTTATTCCCTTATTTCCTAACTCCCCAAAATTTCAGTGACATTTATATGCACAGACATTGTTATACCCTTCCCAAGCTCCCACCTTTAGGTTCACAGGCACTTTTAAAATGTTTGTCAGAAAAAAAAAAAAAAAAAGAAAGGCTATCAGCCTACTTCACAAAGCTGTTACAACAGCCACTAAAAAGCATGACATGTTTGAGAACAGTGGGTTGTGATGGGATGGCAAGTGTCTAATACGGATACATTTGCATATGTAAAGCTACTGAGGATCTAGTTAAAAGGCTTTAACCTCTTTTCTGTCGGATTGATGTAAACCAGGGATCTCTTTTTTGAAAGCTGCAGAGCTGATGGGAGAAGTATTTGCCCAGCTTTTGCAAATGACAGAAGTATTGAGGTGAGCACATCCCAAGCAGTTGCTTGTTATCCATGCCTCTAATTTCATCCACATAAAACACACTGTGTGCCTGAAGCTCTAGCCAGACAAATACAGATATGATTTCAGGTCTTAACTGTCTGGGTATGAGGCTGAGCTACAGACAGCAGTGTGACCTGCTTTTACCAAGGCTGGTGCCAAAACTGCCTTTCCACTTCCTGATGTGCCAAGGTTCCTTTGTATTGTATGTCAGAGCAATACAGAGCTTTCCCTTCATAGCATTATTAATACACCCATGTGGGGGATCCAACCTCTTGCAATCTGATGGGGGGTATGCTGAGTCTGGCTGGAGACATGCAAAAGAAGCTTCCTGTTCTGGTCTGGTCTGCATCCATTACACACAATATGTCAGGAAAAAAAGAGAGGGTGTAAAAAAAATAATGGAAGAATGAGAGAGGATCTTTCAGGCAACAGAGACCTCATACAAAATAATTATAGAAGATGTTTAAAGAAAAATTGGCTTCTTTTACAGCTATTTAACTGCCGTGGGAAGAACATGCCAACTTGGGTGGGATACTGCAAAGCCCTGTCTACACTTAGATGTTTTAAGCCAGGGTGAATTAAACAAGCCATTAATCCAACGGAGACTTCAAATATTCTATTGTGACAGTGACCATCCTGATTGCTGCATCAAGAATCAACCTGGAGAAGCTCCAAAAGCAACACCTGGATTGGATGATAGGACTGCCCTCATCCCAAAACCTTTACAATGCAAGAGAACATTACATTTATTCACTCTCTTGTGGAGATAGAGAGAAATACCACAAAATCACAGATATGTGAAAGAAGTGCACCAACAGAAGGTGTTCACAGAAATTTTTCGGGGAATCTACTGATACAATTTGTGTGACCTGACCCATTGGTTTAGTCATTAGGTCTGACTAATTAAAAATATGATCCTAGTTTGCGATGTTTCAAAGGAGCTGAAGACAAGGCTCCACCTCTGCTAAACTTCAACCACTTAAAATACAGATCTCTATGTCTCATTAGAGAGAGTAAGCACCTCAGCTGACTTCCAATAAATGCCTTGTTTGGGATGATAAGTATCCCACCTTAGGAGGTACAAGCAAAAGAGTCCTAAGATTGAAATTTTAGTATGGGTCTAAATCTAATTCATTGGATAATTCAGTTTTAAGCTCCTGTCTACTTGGGGTTCACAGCAGAGAAATCCAATCAGTTGCTTGCACTTGTTGACCACATGGTGCTATGGTTGAGAATCAGAGGCTAATGGGGGCACTGTAAAAATAAATGGCGTGAGAATGATCTCTGTCCCAGAGTAAGCTCACTCCTCAGGAGAGTATTTACATCCCTGACTGAGCTGGAAAAGATGAGAAGTTAAAAAAAGTCCAATCAGAAAATTGAAATGTTTCATCATGAATGATATTTTCTATTGAAAGGCTGTCAGTTCAGACAAAAAACACATTTCCTGTCATGAAAATGCTTCAGCATAAATAGGTTTTGACCAGTTCTACTGGAGTCTTCAAAGGGAGCGGAAACTCCAAAGATAAAACTTCAGTTATTGCAACCTGAGCTGCTGATTTTATCTGTTATTCAATGAAATACTGCACATGACTACAGAGGTGGGAAAGCAGGACCATCTAAGCTGCCAGGGGTGATTTTTTCATAGATGCCGGGTATGTTGAGAAAGGGGCTGAGTCTTACAAGGATGACAGTTTCTGATTTTCTGAGTTCTCAAGAAATGCTTGAGAAATTAAATTGTTCTGCCTGGCAGACAGGGTCACCTGATGTCTGATGACATGGAAATTAGGACACTTGTTCTACTGTAGTGTAATGTTCTAGTGCTTTTTTCTAGTCTGGATAACACTGTCCAAATCCTTCCAGAAGAAAAGAGGAAAAGCTAGTGTCATTACCTCAAGCAGAAGGATGGAGGCACTGAGCAATTGAAATGGCTTGCCACAGAATGTACAGCCGATATGTTCAATCCCTAATATAAAATTCAGGATCTTAATTCTCTCAAATAGCTATATAATGATATATATTCTGCATATACCACCATATGCAAGTAGGATGATATGGGGAACAATGGCATATGTAAATAATTATTTCTGAAACAGTGCTGGTACATCCATAAATACCAGGTCAGCTATAACATCTCTCATTTATTATAGAATAATAGAGGTTTGTTGAGATACAGCCAGAAGCAGGTCTCTGTGGTGCTTTCCATTTCTGCTAACATGTCCCTTGCTAACACAGAAATAGAGGAGGATGAGTGGCATAAAAGGCATTTTTGCCAGCTTTACACTCCTCCCATCCTTTGCAAACTATTCCTGGATGTATTAATACAGCCAAGACTCAGCTCTTCTGTACCAGCTAAATAATATAAAAAGTCATGATTGTATCACAGACGACAGTTTTAGGAACTCTGTCTCCCAAAGCAGCGTCCGAAACCCTGCATGAAGCAGTCCCCCTAACTTCTGATGTCTGCAGCAGACTTTGGTTCAGTGAAAACTTACAAAGCAGAGGCAGCAGCTGAGTTTACTTGAGCTTTCTTTCATGTAAAAAGGTTTCTGTTTAAAGTGCTTAGTAATCCATTAGACAGGGAGCTCCTGAAAGCTATTTTAAGGATATAATCATTTGCTTAGTGAAATTTTTTCCAGGGCGAGGACCATCACCCACTTTCAGCTCTACAGAAACTATGTCCCTTTAGCAGAGACCTTTTCTGCACAACAACAGTCAGGAGATAATGTCATCATCAAGTAAAAAATAAGCCTTGCTTCAGAGAGACTCCGCAAACAGAAGAAAGACAGCCAAGCATTCTCCAGGGGAAAGAAGGGGCATTTGCTGATAAGTGAGGGAAAACATTAGGAAAGTATGATTATTGGTACTAATTTTGATGGTCCGTTGAGCCTTCCGAGCTCAACAACAAGGGAAGTGTATGGATCACTGATTTAGGAATTCCCCGTGGCTTGTCATCAGGGAGATGTGTGTGGTGGTTTCATACTGGCAGGCAGCTAAGCAGCACTCTCTTACTCCTCGTCCTCAACAGAACAGAGGGAGAAAACACAATATAAAAAAAGCTCATGGGTTGAGGTATGGACAGGGAGATCATTTACAAATTACTGTTCCAGCAAGGGTCCTCCACGGGTGGCAGCTCCCCCCAGACCCCCTGCTCCTGCGTGGGCTCCTCTCCACGGGCTGCAGCTCCGGCCCGGGGCCTGCTCCTGCGGGGGCTCTCCATGGGCCGCAGCCTCCTCCAGGCCACATCCACCTGCTCCACCGGGGGCTCCTCCACGGGCTGCAGCGTGGAGATCTGCTCCGTGTGGGACCCATGGGCTGCAGGGGGACAGCCTGCTTCACCAGGGGCCTCTCCACAGGCCGCAGGGGAACTGCTGCTGCGTGCCTGGAGCACCTCCTGCCCTCCTGCTGCTCTCACCTGGGGGCTGCAGGGCTGCTTCTCTCGCATTTCTCACTTCTCTCTCCCAGTTGCTGTTGCACAGCAGTTTTTTTTTTCCCTTAACTCTGCTCTCCCAGAGGCCCAACCAGTCTCACTCACGGCTCGGGTCTGGCCAGCAGCAGGTCGCTTTTGGATTTTGTTCGGGCTGGCTCTGCTCTGACATGGGGCAGCTGCTGGGCACTGCTCACAGAGGCCACACTTGCAGTTTCCCCTTCTGCTGCCAAAACCTTGACAAGTAAACCTAATACAATGTGACTCTAGGCTACAATCTACAGACAATGGGAATCAACACAGATATTTTCCTAAATAATGGAAATGAGATAATTTAGACATTAGATGGTAATGGATCAATTTTTCTTGTACTGGTGGTGGTGGTGGGGGGGTACTAATGGGACATGTATGCATATAAGCTACTTTAAAAGAGTTTTATTCAAGATAAATATCAACCTCATAAACATTAGACTGGTAAGGACTAAGTAACTGTCTAGGTGTTTTCTACATCTGCAACACATTGCAGATTTTATTTTTCATAATGCACAAGTCGAAATTCACTCTGAAGTAAGAGGTATTCACTTAAACTTTCCAGAAAGTATGAAGCATCACAGCAATATGAGAAGCCTTTAAGATACTGTCATTACTGCTTCTGTGGCAAATTAAGATATAGAAATACCTGGTGGGGAGCTAAAGCAAAGGCAAACAGAAGACTAGTTTCCACTGAGTATGGAGACTGGGTTGAGGTTCTGTGACTTGAGTGAATTGGACCTAAACTGATTTATCTAAATTAGAAGTCTAGTAGGCTTTCCTGAAGGGCAGCTGAGAGAAGCTTGAACATTTACAGGCTGAGCTGGAATGAATTTGGATGTCTGTGCCTCTCTCCTTTTACTGTAGAGGGATGCTGATAACAATTAGACTTCCAAGTTCAGGCATTTATATTTAGGTGATACTAGTGTGGTTCTTGCAGCTTGATTTTTCAGAATTTTTGTTATTGTTCAGCCTTTTTTCAAGAACATTTCTTTCTGAATTCGTCAACTGCTAAGAGTTCTCAGTGCTTCTGCAAAGTAAATCCTGTGGTTTGTTGTTGTTGTTTTGATTTGATTCTTTGTTTGGCAAGATTCTAACTTTGGAAATAAAATCTTTCAAATAAGTTACCTCAGAACTTACATCAGAGTTCCAGGCATAGATGGGGGGAAAACTGAGCTTCTTGGTAGCTGCAACATTAAATTATTTTATTTTCTTTCCATATTTCAAACTCGGTACACTTTCAAGTTCCCAGAAGAAAAAAAAAAAAAAAAAAGAGCCAAGAGTTTTATTAACAATAATCTTCACTAACAAAGCCTACATCTAAATCAATCCTGCTGCCTGAATGAGTCAAAAATTCTGTGACCAAGGAGGGAAAACCTTTGATCATGTTGATCATATAATAAAAGACTTAATCATAATGTGTAAGCATCAAACCACAAACAGGCAACCACAAAGGCTGCACAGGTGACCCCAATAAAGATATCTGTCAACCTTTGAAAGTCAAACCATGAGTCTTTCTCCTGGGACTTTCCAAGCTGACCATCTATGTCCTGCCTAAAATGCAAGATTGGCACACTGTAAGGTATGCCTTAAAGTCCTGTTCCATGCATCACACTTTATGATCTGTGTCCTCATTTCCTTTTTATAGAAACAAAGAGATGTGGCATATGTTTCATCTCAGTAGGCAGTAGAGATTTGGTCATAACACACAGCCTGGTGTAGGGACAGAAACGGAAGCTGAAGGCCAGGTCAGGTATGGTGGAGCACCCCAGATATGTGTGCTCAGGCAAGCGAATGAAGGCTCTCACCTTTTCAGGCACTCACTGCCTCAATTCATCTGGAAAATAGGGACCTTTTTTGTTTCTTTGTTTCTGTAGCTAGTATCCATGTCTTTGTCCTTCATTTTGAACCTTCAGACCCATTGTTCTCTTTGCTTTTTGATAACCTCATCCCACCAAATTAAATTGTAATTCACTTTGGCTTTCACTCCACCTCAACTCAGTGGGAGATAAATATCAGTCTTTACTTTCTGGGTGGGCTAAGACTTGTTTTGTGTTTTTCTACACACCTCCCTGGCCTCAGGACGCTCAAGCATGCCAGTCAACATTTGATGAATGTCAATGGAGAAAAGAGAAAATGAAAACACATTCTTTATCTTCAAAAACAGACATTTTAAAAGCACTATTGGCCTATACAGGGAGTGTAATGCAAGACGTTCTATGATTCTATGATTCTAGGTGGGTATAACATACAGGGAGTGATAAATAAAAACCAAGTCAGATGGGTGTGTTAATCCAAAACCTTAAACAAACATGTGAGGTTGCTGGAATCCAGTCACCTTTCATATTGCTTCAGCACAGGATCTTTGGGATACAGAAGCCAAGCAGACATGCAACAAGGTTTGCTCTACATTAAGAAAATCTAGTGAAGCTTTCCAGTAATTTGTTTCATGTCTCTCAAAAGGTTTCGAATGAATATCCAGGAATAACAAGCCCTACAAACACGAAGTGCTTGAAATTTAATGCTTACATAAAGCACTGTGAACTGATTAATTACTTGTTCTTTTATGACACTAGACCTGTTCTTCATCTCCTCTACATGGAGAAAGCACTTGTGCACCTCCAACACAGCATTATTTCAGTCCCTAACAACTAAATGTTGTTATCATTACCTTTCACCCTTTTTCCTTCTTCTATCTTGTTGGTAAGTGTGTCATATACTTCTTTACTGAGGTCTGATGCTCAGAGAATATGTATTCATTAGAATTCTACCTGGGGAACATGCACTCATTTTTTACCAATTTCTGGTTTTAGTTCTAGAGGCCACTTGTTCAGTTCCTGGAGTGTCAGCAGAAATGGTGGCTGTCAATCTGTTTACACTATTTTAAGCTTGGAAAGCTCTAGCACTTCACCAAGACAGCAGAGAAGCAGGTCTTTCATTTACCAAATCTCCACAGCTCAGCAAATGAATTTCCTGTTCTGTTGTACAAATTAGCAAAGAAATACAACTGTGGAAGCCAATTAATTTTTTGCCTTATGCCTGATGAAATTGTTAAACAAAATGCAAATTGGTTTCACAAAGTATTAGATTAGCAGGTTGGGTAGAGCATGGGTATTCATAAACATATCAAGAGTTTTCTTTTCTCTCTGTGTTTTTTTTTTTTGTTGTTTTGTTTATTTTTCCAAACTTCAGGCTTTTCAAAAGCTTGAAGCAAAAAAACAAAGAAACAACAAACAACAACAACAAATAAAACAACCTCCCCCCTCTTCCCCCCCCCCAAAAAAAAAAAAAAAAACAAAAACACAACATACACTGGACTTACAGGAGACAATCATCAAGTTTTAATGAGCATTAGCTTTTATGGAACATCCCTGCACAAGCAGGCTTTGCAAGCCTGAATTCTGAGGACACTGGAATAAAAATAAAAATAATAATAAAAAAAAAGATAGGAAGCCTCACCTGGCCTCAGTCTTTGAGCTCTCAAAGAACCTGACTTTGAGATAGCCTCAGAAGAAATAGGTTACTAAAAAGAGGTGCTAACAGACATATTTCTGATAAGTAATATGTCTAATCATTAGAACTGTCATTACACTAAGATATTTTATTGGCTCTAGTTCTTGGGAGTTCTAGGACTGTGGATGTTTTAATACATATGTGGTAACTCTTGACCCCTAGAGATATTGACTCCAGAGATCTTGTGAATGCAATCATTCCGTAGACATATATGTACCATTTTGCAGCTGCATCTAGGTAATCTTAGAGGCCTTTTCCAACCTAAATGATTCTGTGATTCTATGATTCACACATTGATTTTGCACTGACAAATAATCATGGAAGAAAAAGGCAGTGCTGAATGACATCTTTGGAGAAAAACGCCATGTTTTCACAACAGATGAGAAAGAAAAGGTTTCATTTCTGTCAACCGTCAATCCAGACCCAGTCAATTTATAGTACATGAAAATTAAAGTGAAAAATGAAGAAAGGTTTCAGAAGCTTAGCTGAGGAACAATGACAGCCTACAGATATTTAGTAGAGATGGCCACAGTGAACTGTAGAGATTTAAATTAGTTTTTGTCCTTCACACATTTCTGTGACTTCATTAATATTATTCTAACTCTAAAAGGACACCCTGTAGAATGGATGTTTTCTCCCCCCACAACACACTGCAATAATGGGAAAATGACCCTGGGAAGATGACTTTACAACAAAATGCATAGAAGATATCCAGTGGCCTCACTCTTTCCATTGCCATCAGAAAAACCTGCAAGGACATGGAATAAAAGGGGAAAATCTAAGAAAGCTCCGGCGCTTTCCCCTTTAAGTTAATACCTCCAGGAACTTTGAACGGTTTGCCTGTGTAAATTCAGCAACAAGGCTGGTTCTGCTTAGTGATGAGGTAATTGATTGCTCCACATCCTAGGAGAGGAAATGAATGCAGCCAATACCAGAGTATTTATTTCAGGTGCTTGTTGCTGACTCAAGACTGCTCTGGCCAGAGGGAAGAAGGGATGACTTAGGTACAGCATGAAGCCACCATCATCTCAGCAGCAGTCAGTGCAACAGAAGAAAAACAACCTCTGGAAATAAAAGGCTAAGGAGGGATGTGCAAATGAATAGAAAACAGGAGGACTCCATGGTAGTACAAGAGATATATTCCAGTCCAAAGCCCATAGTCAGCAGTGTACCAGGAAGGAGGTTTCTATAGCTGCCACTCCACATGCCTCCCCATTTCTGATCCCTCTCTGCTCTACTCTGTTCAATTACTTCATCTCAGGAAAGGATCTGTCCTCCTCAGCTAAATCAATGAGAGGCTTACATATGAAATACGGTCATTCACTCTGTCCTTGTTTGACATTCATGCGTGTAGTTATATACAGGGGTGTGTTAGTCAAAAGAAATTTTAAAACTCTTTCTGTCTCATAAGCCCTACCACACATTTCCAAGAATTTCCTTCTAAAATCATGTCCTCACCAAGTTCTCTGAAGATTGCTGGGCCATGTCTATGTTCAAATATTAAGTATGTAAGGGTCTTGGGTGTTGAGACCAGCTGCCACAGGGTGGCCTGTGTCTAGACAAATCAGCTCTCACAGAATCACAGAATAGTTGAGGTTGGAAGGAAACTGGAGATCATCTGGTCCAATCCTTCCACTCAAGAAAAGCCACCCAAAGAAGGTTGCTCAGGACCACATCCAGGAAGCTTTTGAAGATCTCCAAGGAGGAGATTCCACAAACTCTCTGGGCAGCCTGTTCCATTGCACAGTCAACCATACAGTAAAGAAGTGTTTCCTGATGTTTAGACAAAAGCTCTTGTGTTCCGGCTTGTGCCCCTTGCATCTTATCCTGGCTCTGGGCACCACTAGAAAGAGCCTGGCTCTGTCTGGAGGTGCTCCAGTCCCTTGATCATCTTGGTGGCCCTACACTGCAGTCTTTCTAGTATGTCCTCTCTTGTACCGGGGACCCCAGAATTGGACACAGTTCAGTGTCCAGTTACTAGCTAGTTGCTAACCACTAAAATATACAGGCTTTCTTTACAGAAAGTACCTTGACTCACTGCCTACAACAGACTTGGATTGCTTCAGTCTTACATGAAATGTCCTTCATTAATGAAATTAAGTTAGTTCAATAGCATGGTGTGACTCAGTTAAGAAAACATAGGTTAAATTCTAGATATAAGGTATTCAGAGTTATAAGGAAACATAGGTTAAACTCTAGCTATGCTGGTTCAGGGAATAGGCAAAGCTAGATGTTGTTTCAAGCAGTAATATTATCATGGTTCAGTTGCCTACAGGCTGTGCCAAGTTTGTCTCTCCCCAGGCTATGGAAAGAAAAGTTGGTTGTGGTTGTTGCCACCAATGAAAGCTGTTATTCTGAGCAGTATCTGGCACTCCCAGTAGTAATTTTTTTTTTTTCCTCTCCTCATAAATTGCCCAGAAAGACCAACACAATATGGGGGAAGTTTTGGAACCTGGCGATGAACATGATACATAAAAGCTGAGCTTTGAAAGGTGCTGGGAAATGAAATAACCCAGAAACTTCAACAATCTCATATAAATGGGGTTTTCTGCTGAAGCAAATGTTAATTACACAACAGATGCTCTGATGATCAGGAGACCTAGTTAGCAACCAACCATGTTTCATGTATCCTTCCTGTGGTGTATGCTCCTGCTCAGGACCTATTGGAAACTGCAAAGCTTTGGTAGAAAGCCTCAGTGAAGCCATAAATTTACTTGCACCTTATACTCTTCAGAACAAACTGTTCCTTATAAATCTCCCATGGATGCAGTCAACTTTGGAGATACCAAGTCCGAAACACTGGTCAAAAAGCATAATCCTGTTTCCATTTCCTTGCTCTTCTCCTTTTCCCTGCACATAGGCTACAACTTCAACACTAAGTAGTCCCTTGATCCACTGTCTGCTTTAGTGACCTTTTACCCCAGGTGCACTATAAAACTATGTGATAATCCAGGTTGTAAGGGACCTGAAGAGATCATCTAGTGCAGCAACCTGTTCAAAGCATGGTCAGCAATGAGACTAGGAATTTGGAATGGGCTATTTCATGTTGATTGTGTCTGGTTCCAGAGAAAGGATCTTGTGGCATGATGGACTCTACAGCTGGAGTGTGGTAATCCAAGGGGAATTTCTGCACATAGAATATTTGCTTGACATCTCACATGCATGGGAGGTGAATATGTCTCAGAGGTCTGAAGTTCTTCAGTTATTTTCATCCAGGGAAGCAAAGAGGTGAGGTAGGAATGGTAGCAGTCTTTACTTAACTCAACTCTTAGGACCCATGGAGATGTGAGACTTTTGTGGTCAGAGGAAGACAGGCAGTATGTGAGGTAGGGTACAGAGGGAAGTTAACGCAACTCATTTTCAGGTGGTGTTTCAGGACATAGGCACATCCACTTCCAGGAAAGTTTTGGCGACCTGAGGTGACAACCATTCCCACCCTGCTCAACATTACCAATCTCTCAAATTTTCCAGCCAAACTGCCTGTGTGCTCACTTTGTAACTCACTTAGGTCAAAAAGAGTTGGGTTAGGCTAAGAAATAGAGGTTTAGTTAAATGGCTAGTTTTGCCTGAAATGGTCTAGGGAGCCCATATCGAACCATCTCAGATGGCAAAGCTGAGGAAGTTATAGCTAGAACTAGGGGCAGGGTAGAGAGAAGAGGACGCATGTCCAGATTTTCATGGTGGCTTTGGCTGAACCAGGGCATGCTCAGTACTGGGCCAAAGAACTGCTGGTAGCAAACAGCAGTGAGCAGCTGAGGAAGCAATATCAGAGCCCTCTCCATAACAGAAGAGGGCGAATCCCACAGAGGTTTGCCCTGTTGAAATGTCCAGTCCCTGAAATGACTTTGTTGCCCCAGGCTTAAAAACAAGATCACAACAGATGCAGACTGACAGACTTTGTTTCTAATCATTAAATCCAATCTGAAACTCCTCTTCCTTTTCCAGCTCTGTGTATGTCTGCCATCACTGGCAAGCAAATGCCACTGGCCTCTTCTCTTCTGCATGTAGTGATATGAGATTTTTCTCATTAGTCCTTTTTAATAATTCTGAAATTTTTTAGGCCTTGATCTTTTTGATTTAGCATTTCCCGCTTCCCTCCCCAAAAAAAACCCACATCTGTGACGAGGTAGAAACTGGAGGATCAAATATGCACTGCTTTTAGTTCATCACCATCATCTGCGTATCCTTAGCAAACTTAGTGGCAAAAGACATTGCCATTTCTTATTAAGATAAACCCACAACAAATAAATGCCCAGGAGAATCCCAGAAAGAACAAGGGGTATGATTGCATTTCAGCTGTGTGGCTTGAAATCACACTGCTCCCTCAAGTCACTTCTGAGATGTCTCTAGGATAAATTTTGGGGGCAGGGAATGCTGCTAGTGGTAAGCTGGGCTAGAACCTTGGACAGGGACTCCTGTGCTCTTCCGTCTGGATTGATCCTTCCCCTTCAGTTGGCAACACACAGTGAATCAGAAGAAAAGGAAAAGTAAGATTGTTCAGATTAATCACCTTTCAAGAAAGTTTACTACATTGGCATTAGATTTTCATGGACCACTAAAAAAATCTTTTTCCCTTTATTTTCAACATTTGAAGGAGAAAGAAAGAGAGAGAAAGACAGAAAACAAAGAATATACTGGAAAACAAAACAAGAAGACAAACAGTATTTTTTAATTTTCCTCTGCTCTGCTCTGCTCTGCTCTGCTCTGCTCTCCTCTCCTCTCCTCTCCTCTCTCCTCTCATTTCAAATACAATTATTCTAGAAGTAATACATGACTCTACAAATAGTATAGGTCAGTAAGACAAACAATAATTCAGGTCCAACACCAAGCTAAGTTTAGTTACCAGTTCACATTTGGCTCACTTGTGGAGTAAGCCAGCTGAGTTTGTGTGTGCCGGCAATGCTCCTATTTCTGCTGGGAAATAGAGGGAAGAGATGAAAGGTTATTACCACTCTAAGGTTTCCTGGAGGTCTGTATGATCTGAAATACGTGCTTAAACACATGCTTTACAGCACCACGTCAAGACACTTTTCATATTCAAAACACTTCAAGACACTTTTAACGGAGACGAAAAAGACAAATCGGAATCCCAACATAGAAAGTTAGAGGCATGTGGCTATTAATAATTGGAAATTAAAGACATGAGGCTAGTCCAAGGTTTTGATGTTTCCAAGTCTAGATCTGAGGATTAACTTTGTTCAAGCAGATCACTAAATGTTCCCAAGCCAGTCCTAATTTTGAGTGGTTTGACTTTTTGCTTGCTTACTGGAAAGATCTTGGACCTGCTTTTTCATGGATCATTTGAAGACAGCAGCAGTTTGGGGATCTCTGTACTTTTGGTGGACATGTCAGACGCAGACAGCCATGGGAAGTGACTATTATAGCTCTTGGCAGCGGAGGGAAAAAGGGAGCTTTAGTCAAAATTGCATGAAGAACACTGAAGTCTTGTCCCTCTCACTGCTGTGGTAAATCAATATTTTAATCACATTTTAATAACTGACACCATGAGAAACAAACGAACAACAACACACGCACACACATACACAAAATAAAATAAAATACTCCACCTTCTTCTTGAAGTTTACAGCACAACCAAAAGCAAGATAATCTCGAAACTGTAAGTGTGTAAGTGGGAAGCAACATAAGGTGGTATTTTTCTTCCCTTTTTTTTTTTTTTTTTTTTCCCTTTCTCTTCAAATAAATCATGTACTGCAAAGATCTACCAAAAATCCTTTACAATGCAGAATTTAAGGACAGGTTGTTTCACACATTTACTGCTTTATTATTCTTTTGTCCATTGAAGTACCTGCAACTATGGCTTCAGTTTTATCTTTTTGTGAGGGTGACCAAGTCCTGCAGACCAGTTCTGTATCAATGAAACTTTCCTGCTTCTTTTTTTGCCTCCTTTCCTAAAATCAAGGAACAGGTGGCACAGTTTAATTGTTCTTGTTGCTTATGTTCTTCTGTTTCTTTAGGATATTCAAACTTTGAACTGACATGCTTCTGTCACACAATGGGAAAAGGATATGTGACACATGCAATACATCACAGTCGTTCCATGCAACATTGAATGACACACACAGCCTGCTCCGAGTCAAGGGATGTGACTCCCATGGGATGGGAGACAATTGCAGTTTGTCTGCAGGATGGCCCCTGTGTGCCTCTGAAGAAGATTGTGCAATGTGCTCCAGGTGCAAGGAAACGTGATCATGGAATCACAGACACACAATCAACTGCAAATGATGTTTAGAAAAACATATTTCACTTCACAGTTATGGGTGGCTTAGAATATACCAGTAAAGTATCTATTTTATTTTAGTTGATGGATGGCCGTTTCTCATGCAGATCATTTTAATATAGAGACTTGGAGGCTTTAACTACCCTTCAAATTTATTTTTCTCTGCCTTTTGTAGTCTAGGTAAAGTGATTAAAATCCTAAGTTATGCCAGTATAACAAGCCTTTGTGTTACTATGGCTATAAGTTTATGATAAGGTGAGGTGGAATAACTTTAGCAATCCAAATAAGGTTTCAATAGGAATCAAACATACCAGGCTCTGGAGCAGCCTAATAAGGGGATCACCTGGAACAGAAGTGCCATTCTTCATTGCATAGAAAATACAGGGTTTTCAACCAGTTCAGAAGAAAAAAAATATATATATATATATATTTTCAAAACTTATGTTGTTATTCACACACCTCCTTCCTGAGCTAGAGAAATTGTGCTGACACTCTTCACCCAAGAAAGCAGAAGAGACTGCACTCATTAGCTTTAGACCTATTACAAGTATCTTAAACTTCGCAATTACAATCACAAGAGGGTGAGACCAGGCAACTGCAAGCAGTGATGAGGAACCTAAGGATGTACCTGCAACTCTTTCGTGTTCTGAAGCAACAGAAGTCTATTAAATATGGCTATATACATATATGGTTATATTAATATTGAAACATAAACTAGAGTTTTTACAATGTGCTGATCCAGCCATATAAAAGTAACATTTTATTTGTTGCTAGATTAGGAGATTGTCATAGCCATGATCTAGTGTATACGCTAAAAACGTCTTACTACTACCCAAAAATTCTAAGTGAGAGGTGGGATTTGAACCAGCTCCTCAGTCCAGTGGATCTCCAATAAGGTGTTGACAACAGTTCAAAAATCTGCATTTTTTTTTCCAGCCTGGCATGCAGATGGTGCTCAGAATCCAGTACTGCCTTCTCAGACATTTCACAGAAAATATGTCTGAGCCATGCTGAAACAGAAAAATTCTTTGTACAGCACTGTCCATCAAAGTTTCTTTCAATTTTTCATGCAAGGGCCTGTTAACATTTCTGAATACAACTCTACAGACTGTCTCATCTCATGCTGCAATAATGTTTTTCATTTATAACCCCAACAAAATAAGATTTGATGTTGAGAGGCCTGTTACAATTGTGGCTTTTCTATATATATATATATATATTTTTTGTCTGCTCTTCTGTGTGCAAGGAATCGTGTGAGTGGATGTGCATAAAATGCATTTTGTCATATTTTTATTGGGCTTTGTTTTTTTTTCCTGTTTAAGTGAACAGAAATCTATATTTATTTTTTTTAAGGTAGAGATTGGGGAACATTCCAAGAAGGAAAAATCCAAGCATAGGAGGCAGGTGGTGTTCACAAAGATTAGGCAAATTTCACAGATTTCCATCTCTTAATTTCCATAAACTCCTCTCCATCCGGGATCCTTTCCTTTCCCAAAATTGTCTCATCCACTTGGAGCTTTGCATATTCCCTAGGACCAATCACATGTATACACAGTTCACAGGACTTTTTGCCCTTCACTGGGTGTGCATACTGTTATCAATACAGGTGGCATTCAAAGCAACTGGTTTGATCAGTTGCCAGATCAGGCAAGACAAATTTACAAACCTACAGATAGGTGTCTACATATGAACTTGGAGTTTGATCTTGTTGTCTAGTTGTACAGGCATCCAGTGCCACTGGAGATACTCCAGAGACTGTCAGATTCACCATAGGACCTACTTGGAGGCCCACATAATGCACAAGCTGGATGCAAGGTAATAATCAAAAGAGCATCCAAAACACCTCCAGATGACCAAGTGTAGGCAACTGAGTTAAGTCCTTCATCATTCTAGTCAATGGAGCACAGAGTGACTCAGCTGACCAAATGTAAGAATTAATTTTATGATAGTAGGTTGTCTGAAGCCAAGTCTCTTAAGCTCCCTCTAGAGTCATCAAAAAGAAAGAAGCAACTCCAGAAGTCCTACCTCATCTGAGGAATTTGAAATGAGTCCTTCACTGGAAACACCTTTCTCTCTGTTGACTATGTGAGAGAGTAAGACTATTAGATTACAAGTCAAAAAAAAATGGTAGAATATCTCAATGCAGGCAAGAAAAACCCCACCCTTATTTTTTTTCTGTCCTTGCTCCAGAAAAGCTTCTGAACTAAATGGATGGGTGGTGGAGTCTAAAGGATGAAAATATTTGTATAAATGCAGAAAAAATCCCTTACTGTTTTTCTTTTTATTGTTATTTTTTGTGAGAGAAAGACAATGCTCATGGGCCTCTGCAGCAGGATTCAAAAAGGGAGCAGTCCAAAGCCAGCTTGTCCACTCCAGAAAGGAGCTCCAGAGCTGATTTTTAAAGGCAATGTAGCTTCATGGTCAGTCAAAGGAGGCACAAAAACTTCCTACGTTGGGCTTCTTTCAGGGGTCTATCAAATGACAGTATAGTATGAATCAGACCAAAAATATATCCTCGCACATCCTGCTCTTTCAGCAGAAGCCAAATCCTTCACACCAAGCCCCACACCATTATGGGCAACCTGGAAATACACTGGAGGCTGTCAGCAGCTCGTGAAGGTCAACAATTTCCTACCAGCGCCTGCCAGGAGTTTCTCTCTCATTGAAATTTGGGACTGACGTGCTGAGAGATTTGTGAGAAGGGTAGGAAAGCAAAAGAAGGGGGAGAAAGGAGTTTCCTCCCCTTCTGCACCAACGTAACAGCCCACCATACCCCAGATGCAGCCTCCTGCCTCCTTGCGTCATTGCCTGAGCACGCAAGCACACTGCCTACCAACTGTGTCCGAGCCCCAAGCGTCAGCTCTTGGCGCTGGTCCCTTGTACTATATCTCTCTCTTTTTTTTTTTTTTTCCCTCATGTGTTTTGAAAGCCTGTAGATGAATGTTTTGCTGGCAGGGAGAGAAGGACTCCAAATTGGCATGGTGATCCCCCCCCCGATTGGTGATACCATCAGTGCACCATGAATCACCCCTTATTATTGTGCTCAGAGCTTTCCTTTCTGAGCTGACAAGCAGGGCTAAGACCTGGGCTTATCCCAGGCTACCAACAAACACTCTCTTATGTTACACTCTCCTGCCAGCTCCATACCCTCTGCTGGCCCTTGTGGGTTTGGGAATCTATGAGATTTTTTGTTTGGCAGGAACTGAAAACTTGAGACTATTGCTAAATTGGTCCATGAGTGAGCACACTGCGGGGACACAGTACCCTAGGGAGCAGGCCTAGGCACTGATTTTATCCAAAGCAGAAGAGCAGGGATTGCTCTCCAGGTGCTTTCATGCAGCTAACTCTCTTATTCTCCTTTTTTTTTTTTTTTTTTTTAAGTAAAAAATTAGCTGGTCCCTATGGAAGTCCCAGTTTCAAAGAATTAGGATTAATTTTACCAGTGTCTGAACTGGCTCTTTGTAAGAGCTAGTCATGAATTTGTTTGTGGAGCATTTTTCCATGGGAAAACACTGATCAGGTAAAAGTTAAGTGCTCTGTGAAAATGTTTTTATTTTGGTGGAGTGCTGCTGGCAGTATATGGGGCTTGTCAGGGTATTTCCAGCTTCCATCTCTCCTGCCACCTCACCCATCTGATGCTTCCCTTGGAGCTGGCCTTCTGTTTCAGGGATACCTTGTGTCTGAAACCTGTTGGGGCAAGCTGCCTACAGAAACAGGCTGTGTGGCTGAGCTGGGACCCAAAAAGCTCTTCAAACTGCTAACATTGCTTCTTTTTAGGGGCAAAAAGTTGTGCAACAGAGACCTGAGATCCGTATCTGCAGTGGAGCAGCTCTTGTTCTGCAAGAACCAAGTTTGGTCCAAGTTTTGTACTCCACTAGGAAAAGGTGGTGTTTTCTCCTTCTTGCCTGCCCAATCCTGCCATCCTCCCATAAATGCTGAACTTGATTTTATAGGGGTTGAAAGTGCAAGCACCTGGAGCCTGCACGCAGCTCTGGGGCCCCAACACAAGAAGGACATGTTCTATTATTATAATAGAACAAGTCCAGGGGAGGGCCACAAGGATGCTCAGAGGGCTGGAGCACCTCTCCTATGAAGACAGGCTGAGAGAGCTGGGGTTGTTTACCCTAAAGAAAAGGCTCCAGGAGACCTTATAGCAGCTTTCCAGTACCTAAAGGGGCCTACAAGAAAGATGGGGAGAAAGTCTTTACCATGGTGTATAGTGATAGGACAAAAGGTAACAACTTTAAACTAAAGGAGTAGATTTAGATCAGATATTAGGAAGAAATTATTCACAATGAGAGTGGTGAGGCACTGGAACAGGTTGCCCAGAAAAATTGTGGATGCCCCAACCTTGGAAGTGTTCAAGGCCAGGCCGGATGGGTCTTTGGGCAACTTGATTTAGTGGCAGGTGTCCCTGCCCATAGTAGGGGGGTTGGAACTGGGTTGTCTTTAAGGTCCCTTCTAATCCAAAGCATCCTATAATTCTAAGAATTTTTTCCTCCTTTGCTAAAAGCATCTTTCTTGAAATCTACACGATTCTTATACTGTTAGGGCTTTAAGATATAATCCTTGCCCGCTGTCCTCATGTGTTAGGAAATGATGAATAACGTTCAGTGAAAACTGGTGAACACAAGGTTTGTGCTTTGATTCTGATGTAGGAATGCAAAGAGGCTAGATACTGTTTATGCTTTTGACACATGTTTCTGAGATTCAGCAAGAAACTGCCATGGATATGCTTCAGCAGTATAAGAAAGACTGTTCTTTCAGTATGAACTAGATGAACGAGAAGACAGGTGATGAAACTAGGAAGGAATTTTCTAGTTTGAGGTTTTTGTTTGTTTGTTTCATTCATAAGTGTCCTACGCTGATCATCGCTGGAGCATATCAAATCTGCAGAACATTTTCTCAGTTTTCTATAACAAGTCACTCTTTCTTACATACGCCTAACATTTCATACAGATGGAAGCACTATTTTGGTCCAATTTAATTTGATATCCTAATAAAAGAGGAAAATGTCCTGTGACTTTCAGAGGAAGAATAATGTCCAGGTTATATGAAAACTTCTGGAGCACCATCATTTCCAGATATTTCCAACCCCTTAAGTTTGCACAGGTCTTGGGAGGCTTTTCCATTTTGACTTAAACCTCTCAATTTATGTAACACTTACTGTAGTTAAAAAGCGTACCTGGACAGATGAAGGTAGCATATGGTATATAATGTTAGTCAAGTCTCAGAAATGTAAAATACTATCAGCTGGGGATACCAGGGCATTCAGGGAGTCACCCATTCTATATCCTGTTCCAAAGAAGAGTCAGCTGAAGATTTTAATTTACTTAGGCCTTTTTATGTTGGTCTTCTGCAGAAGCATGAATTTCAGTGTGTTTTTCTTTATTCACTAGAAGAGACAGACTTCTTCCCTCCTGCAATATAATTCCTATGAAACTCTCTCTTTTGCTCCAGTTGTTGAGACACGCACTGAATGCTGGAGCCATGCCGTTCCTCCACATTATCTGTCTTCGTTTTGACTGCTAATCCATCACAGACACGGTGACTACTCTCATGACCTCCCACACAGAAGACAAGCAAGCAGTACTCCCATCTGTCAACTGTAGTCACAAGGTAGCAGGTCTCTGTGCTTGTGCATCTGTATGAGTCTATACATGTATGGAATATGTGTGAGCATCTGATACTTTGGTAAGAGTCTGAAGTGTTTTACACTATGTTTTAGGTGATTTATTGCACTTTAGCACATTCATAAAATGCATCGTGTTAAGCATATGCATAAAAATAATATATAGGTTACCACAAAATTTTTATGACTTTAACCAGATCCGTCTTGGAATGTCGTCTTGAATGTTTCACTCCTGCAGGTGAAAAAACATATTATTTCAACTGAGTTTAGGGTAAGTTGTTTAGTCAAGACAACAATATTGTGGAGAGAGCTGTTACCTTGGTAGCACTTTGCCAATTTAAGTACTAATGAGAGGGGTTGATTTCTGTCCTACATCCAACATAAGGTGTCTATGACTACTGTGTCTCCAGTCTGCATTCCTCAGCTGTCCCATTCTCCTACTGTTTGCAGACAATACAGAGTCAAGAATTATATAAATACCCTGCATAGTTACAGTATCCCTTGAAGGTAGGAGAGATTTCTTGTAAGGAATGTTCCATTGGTGAGACACTGGTAAAAGTCAGCAGACTACACATGAGACAAGAGAAAGATTGGATGTCTGATAATAAACTAGACTTCAGAAGGCATTTACCTTTGGTTCTGCCACTTACTCACCATTGTAGCCTTGGACCTAGGTTTTATTCAACTAAATTTAGACATCAGCTAATGGTTAGTCATGGCCAGCTCCTGTTACAGTGAGTGGAGAGAAGTAAGTAATTCCAGAGGAGGTGCAACCATACTTGTAGAGACCCAAGAATAAGACAGCCCAATGTCTAGAAGGAAGCCTATGCAGCTGCCTCTAAACTGTGCATTTGAGATGGGAACCGCCTCACTGAATCTTATGGGTGAGAGTTTCTCTGCTGGCAGTATGAATGTCACCCCAGCTGCCTGCAGTGTTGATAACTGCATCCAAGCCAATCACTCCAGGCTCCATTTATCATTAGTGAAGTGAAATACACACTTTGCAGGAGCAAACCATCTGACCCGTTTCATTCAGTTATCTTAGAAGAAAATGAATGGCATCCTCAATTCTATTTTCTATATTGGCTGTGTCTCCATAGACCATAAAATAGTCTAGGGTCTAGACAGTCTACATTTTTGCTTAAGATAGGTAAAAAAGTGAGATGATACTAATCCTTGGCTTTTTCTTTTTAACTCCTTGTCTACAAATATCTGAGAAGTTGTTTTAATTATGAAATTAGCAATAGAATGTACACTTATTCCTGCCTTAATAAATATATCTTAAATTCTATGATGGTAGAATCACTGTTTTTAAACCAGTGTGAACAAATAATAGTAGTTACAATGATAACTGAAGAGATGACAGGTTTCGTTTGTATGTTTGTTTGTTTGTTTTTTCCTATTACCATTATTGTGATAGTAGTATCTTGGAAAAGAGAAGATTGAGGGGAGATCTCATCAATACATAGAAATATCTGAAAGGAGAGTGTCAAGAGGATGGGGCCGGTCTCTTTTCAGTTGTGCCCAGCAACAGGACGAGAGGCAACGGTACAAACTGAAGCACAGGAGGTTCCAGCTCAATATGAGGGGGCACTTCTTTACTGTGAGGGTGACAGAGCACTAGAACAGGTTTCCCAGAGAGGTTGTGGAGTCTCCTTCTCTGGAGATATTCAAAACCTGCCTGGATGCCATCCTGCACAATGTGCTCTAGGTGATGCTACTTGACCAAGGGGTTGGACTGGATGATCTTCAAAGATCCCTTCCAACCTCAACCATTTTGTGATTCTGTAGTATCAAGGCATCACAATTGTTGATCACAATCCCATATTTGTTTGCTTAGTAAAAAACAATAAAAAGGCACTGGTCTGAAGAGGTCATGGATATTCATGTAATGTGTTTCTCTCTAGCAACTGTATTGATACTTGTTCTGTGCTCCTTCTGAGGGAGTAAGGCCACGATAGAAGATATAAAAGAAGGAGGAAGACCTCAAATTATGATTAAATAGCTCCACTGAACATCATTTCATCACATATTGAAGAGTGGTGAAGAACTAGCACTCTCCTTAGCTGACGTGTTTATGGGCACGCTATGACAATATTAGTATAATACTTTATAACCAAACTGTTTTAGCAAAGTGCTAAAATAGCAGAAAATAGATAAGATAGGTATCTTAGATATTATATCTAGGATAATAGATCCTGCTTCATTGCTAGACTATTTCCAGTATTATAATTCTAATGATTATCAGCTGGCTCAAAGTGCATACATCACTGAAATTGTTGCACTGTTTAAATGGTGAGTGGCAAAGCAAAGCCAAGCCAGTGGCTCATGGAAAAGTGAGATCCATCAAGTAAATATCTGTTTCCTCTTTCAGAAGAGGACTTTTAGCGATTACTCCCCAGTAGGTAAACAACTCCACTTAACGTGGAGGAGTGTTATTCGTGCCTAAAGATAGGAATTAGGACAATTGTTGTCATTGCTTCTAATATTGTTGTTTGGCAGGGACATAAGGAAGGCTTTGTCAGGAAAATGTTATGCATATAGCACCAAGCTACCGTACTAAAACAAACCGGAAAGAAAGGATGAGGACATCTCACTCTGGATGTTCTAATTTGCAAGAACACCTTCCTTTCTATCAAATGATAAGCTCAACAGGGAAACTATTTTCCATTAATACATTTAGTGGCCTGGTTTTCCAGTCATACCCCAAATAATTAGCATTTTTCTCATTAAACCTTTATCTCAATATTGTCCTCATGAGGTCTTAAATCTCACTGGGCCAAAATCAAAATGTTGAAGAAAGCCCAGATATTCTGCAACTGAAATGGAACAGCATTTTTTCAGACGTGGAGAAGAAAAGGAGCTGGAATGGAACAGCTAGAGTGGAAGAGCATTTTTAAATTTATTTATTTATTTATTTTTTAGAGACGTGGTAAGTGAGGACACTGGCTTTGATTTTTTTTTCTTTAAACTTTTTACAGTGAGAGTGAGGATGATGAAGATGACATCATTTTGCCTTCTGATGTTGCATTCTCAGACACTCAGACCTCTTGTAAGCCAAGGAAGATAAATCAGTGTAGTGAACTGTGGTGGCAGGGCAGGAGAGAGGAAATACCCTTTCCAAAGGCACGATCCGTAGCTGCTGCTTACCCCAGAGTTGATCAACTCCAATATAGACTTCACCACTGGACTTCTACATCTACTGAAATGATTCTTGTCTCCATAAATACACCTCATATGTCTTGTCTGATCATATACTTTTATCTTGGAGTCAAAATTGAGAAAAGGAATCCTCCTGAAGATGGCTTGTCCCATCCAATTTAAGGAGGCACTGTTTCCTCATATATATGTACATACATGTCTGTCTCCTCTCATTAAACACAGTAGGGATGACTTCTTCAGGCTGTGTTTTAACATCCTGAAAGCTAAAAAAGTTTTTTTTTTTTTTTTTTTTTTTTTTTTTTAAGAAGAGGTGAATTTCTCTTCTTGAATTTCTAACATCTTGAAGCTGGAACTTCAAGTAAAATATCAAATATTGTGAAGATTGGCCCAAATACTTTATCAACGTATTACATCATCTCCTCCATACGTAAGTGTAGATGTCTTATATTTCACTAGGTTTTTGATGAGCAAAGCTGTACAAGGTGTTTTATTGATTCATTGCTGGGTCTAGGTTATTTCATATTCGTTGTGAATCATAGATTTACTGTTTTGGTGAGGAGGAGAATTTTAAGGATATGGAAGAGAACTTATGCAAGAACAGATTTATTTGGCACACTACGTAAGCAGGGCTGAGGCTGTACTTCTGCCTGTGATTCACAGCAGAATTTTTTTTCTCAGCTTATCCCATGTTGGCTTCAATACTTGAGGTACATATCAGTCATGATTTCCTTGTTTAAGAATCACATAATTCATGTATTTTATATTAATATATATAAAGATATATAAAAAGATATACTTTTAGATTATTTGCAAGGATTCTGAATTTCTCAATGCTAAATTAAAATAAACAGATTTAAGTATTCAAACATGGAAACACACCTCTGTGGCATGCAGGATGCTGGAGAGGACAATGTTGCATCTGAAGGAGTCACCCCTAGAAACCCAAGTCTAAAGAATGAGCTGTGTTCCGCAGAGACTTCAGTTTTGATTTTAGCCTTGAATTGATCCAGAGACAAAATACGTCAAATTTGCTAGATGTTTAGTGATGAGTCTGACGAAATAGATTCTGTCCTTAGATTCTCATGATCAGACATCTATATCAATATATCTATAGTTTTATATCTATATGGAAAACATATATGTACATATACATTCAATTTTATATATAATAATGTCTCTGTATTTATATAAACTACTTACAAAAGGCAGCAAATGTCAGTCTCATTATGAGATTATAAGGGGAATATCAAGAATATACAATGCCAAAGCACCTCAATTGCCTTCTATGACAGCCTCAAAGAAGCAGTAGATTTTATACACCTGATTGCAATAAGGGTTTTAGTATGGCTGTTGTCATAAGTTTGGGAAATTTTGAACAGTATAGGCTAAACTGAGAGAACAACAAAGCCATCCATCTTTCATTGTGGAATTGGAATTATCAGACTAAATTTTAGGCAGGTTATGAAACCTGACTCCTACCTAGTGTTTATCTGCTTAGGGCACTGATCTCTACTGTATGGCACAAAGGCATGGGGAGAGAAAGATCTCACAGTTACAAAGATGACCCTTTAAGCCCTGACCCCTCTACGAGTCTCAGACTTGGTACATGAGAAGGTCAGTGAGCCCTTTCATCACATTGTTTCAACTTCACCACTTAGGAAAATCTAGTGATCTTTAAGTTTAGAAAAAATAAAAAAAAATAAAAAAATCCACTGATTTTGAGTAGAGGTTGGCCTAAGCCTGAGGTCACTGCAGCAATAATATTTCTGTCTCTTTCAGTCTCCTCTTCTGTGTGTCATTGTTTGGACAAGGCTTGCATTTCTCCTGTTTTGGCTGCACAGGGCTACAGACAGGCAATGACTTAGTGGCATCCTGTGATCACCTATCTGATGGCAGTTTGTCTAGAATGCCTTATCTAATTCACCTCCTCTTCAGTGGGGGAAAATAAAAACTCTTCCTCAGGATTTGACCTTCTGACCAATGCTGAGGTTGAGTGAGTCAATTGTACCTGATGATTAGGAAACAGCAGCCAAGTCTGATAGTCAAGAGAAGCCAAGATGAGAAACTGGAGAAGCAAAGGAATGATTCAGTCCCAAGTGTAAGATGAGAGTGGGAAGCACAGTGCCTACACTATGTGAACAAACAGGGTAAGGAGTCCACACGGCGAAAACAAAGTCAGGTGGGCTGGCAAGAGGGGGAATAAAAAAATGTCAGAGCTAAGACAGGATGGTGAGAACAAGCCATGGAAATGTGGCCATAGCCAAGCGGCAGAGTGAGCAGCCAAAAGCAACTGATGTGACTTCTTCCTATCCCAGATGGGTGGAGAAACCATGACTTGGGTTTCCACCCCTGTCGTGAGTCTCCTGGGGAATGGACCATGGTCAGCCCTAACTGGAGTGGCTAAGCAAAGGTAAGGATAATGTTCATGCATTTATTGTAGGAAAAAGGTCAGGTGGGACTTGAAATATTCCCTTTATTACTAACTGGTAGGCAATTCCATGAAGATGTTTAGATCAAAGTCATCAAAGAAAGTGCCTCACTCCCTTTGAAAAGCAAGTACTACACGAGATCTTGAGGGTTCAGCTTTACAAAAAAATGAAAGCCCCCAAAGCTGTCTCACTGAACACGTCAGCAAACAGCATTGCACAGAAATAGCCCAGAACTGACACAATAAAGTGTTTTGAAATGTTGGGCATCCTGTAGTGCTGAGGCCAAAAGGGTAAGAGCAGAAAAACTCGTTTTCCTGATGTTAATATGTTCCAGCACCTCTCCTGTGTTATCACTTGTCCTATGACAGCAGGAATCCTAAGCTGTATTCCAGAGGGAAGGGGATGGATTGCACTAATTTCTTTCACAGTACTAATAAAGCAGAACCCCTACACATTGCTAAATGAAAACAAAATCACATCTTCCAAGGGCTTTAGGGGTTCACACGAACCTCTACTCTGCAGTATATGATGCATCTCTGACCCTTTTCCTCCTGACCTTCTGCACTGGACACGTGCTCTGCAACATATACCCAGGGCTGTGTTGTTACAGGACCTCACGCATCAGCCCCAGCTTGTGGCCCTGATGTAAAATCCAACGACTGGCAGCATCTGTTGTGGGAAATTTTGAAATATATGGTGCCAGCTGTGTTCCTGTGCCGTAGTGGGGAATTGTGCTATCTTTCCTTCCAAAGCTTTCTATTCCTGACTCTTCCCACTCCACTCTGAGCCCTGTGACCTTCTCTCTGGCACACAGCTGGACGCTCCAGATAAATGTATATGTTCATATGATTCTGTAGAATGTAGTTTTCCCACATCAAAGGTTCTGGATGGATGAGCTTGGTCTTTGCGCTTTCACTACAGACACCCTTTTTTAACTGAGTGTTTGCACAGCATCTAACATAACGGGAGCCTGCCACCTACAAAGGCAATCAATGAGTATTTGTACAGTGATAGTAACAAGCCATTAACTGCTTTTCCTTGACTTAGCTCCAGGAGAAGCTGTAACAAGCTGTTCTTTGCTCCATTTTGAAACAAGGGGAAAAATCATCACTTTCTTCTTCTTTGAATATATGTATATTTTATATTTTGCAGTGCTGCGTTCCAAGTACCACTAGCTCTTGGCGGCTGAGGGAAAACATGGTGCTGCCAGAAATTTTGCTCTTATGTCTAGTTTCCATGTTTTTTCAGAGAAGATCATGCCAAGCCCTCACTGCTATTGTCTTTTCAACAGGAGGGATATGCCAATGCTTTTTCAGCCTTTCAAGGCTGCTTTATAGAGGGATGTATCATGACGTTGCATCCTGTGCCCTTCCTTGTTATTTTCCGAAACTCTGTTTTGCCAGGACCATTTGCTGGAATTTCCAGACAAGTTATCCAATGGTCAGTTCTCTGTGAGCCATTCAGGACTGCTCTTTTACTATATATATATGTTTTTTTTTTCCTCGGAGAAATAAAACAAACAAACAGTGTCTACTATTTCTTCTTTGTGAATGCTAAGGAAAGAAAAAGGAAAAAAAAAAAAAAAGCTTTTTGAACTGGGTCATTTTAAGTAATATCTGAATAAAATCAGAGAATAATAACTTTTTATCTCTTGTAATATCCCCAGCCACAGAAGTTCTCGTTAATGGCTATGACATCCATGCTGTGAAACTCAATGAATTTAACACTAAGGGAGGGATCCTAAATTGGGCTGCCCCGTGTTCTTGCATGATTAATGATTAAATGGACAGAGACAAAGATCTGGCAACACTGAAGAAGCGTCCTTTTAGGGTATTCAGGTGTGTCGTATCTGAGGGATAGTTTTCATTTCCTAGGCTGTAAGAAAAAGGCCAGCAAGTGTCTTTGCATCACCTTAGGTCTTTGGAGAAGACCCTGTGCAGGTACACGTGGAAGCATCAGCCCAGCTTTGTGTAAGAGCTGCTCAGGGCACCCTGAAGCAAAGACATCAGCTTAGGAAAAGCCAAGCAATAGCTGCTGATTCACTAGCCGTGACTACTGCTGAATGAGGTTTGGCCAATATGTGCGTGCTGTGGAAAAGAAAATATGTCTGCAACAGTATTTGCTAACTGGTGATTCAGGCTGTTGTCTATGATTTTAATGCCAGGGCCTGGAAAACAGAGAAGAAGCTCCTTCTGTTCACTCAAGCCAGTGAACAGAATTGTAACGTGGTTTCTCATGGCTCTCTATTGCCCATGTGGGTTTGTATACAGGAGGTGTGCTGGGTCTGGCTGGGATGGAGGTAACTTTCCCTGCAGCAGCCCATACAGTGCTGTGCTCTGCACTTGCAGCTAGAACAGCACTGGTATCACACCAGTATTCTGTCTATTGCTGAGCAGTGCTGGCACAGCATCAGGACTGCCCCAAACCCCCCAGAGCCAGAGGCTGGGGGTGTGCCAGAGGTGGGGAGGGGACATCACCAGGGCAGCTGACCCAAACTGACCAAAGGGATATTGCATATCATATGGGGTCACACTCAGCAATAAAGGGCGGGAAAGGGGAAGGAGAGGGAGGGCTCTTGTTATGAAAACATCCATCCTCCCAAACAACCACTACACATATTGAGGCCCTGCTTCCCGGAAAGTGGCCAAACATAACTTTTTTTTGTTTGTTTTCTTCTTTTTTTTCCTTTTTTTTTTTTTTGTCCTCTTCCTTTTCTCTTTACTTAAATTACATATCTCAACCAGTGAGATTTTTTTTTATTATTATTTTTTATTTTCCAGCATAATTTCTTCTCCCCCTCTTCTTCTTCTGAGGGGAAGTGAGACAGCGTTTGTGATGGGGTTTAGCTGCCCAGCCGGGTAAGACCACCACAGGAGGGAAGGAAGAAAGAGGCATGAATAAAGGATGTCACCCCATCAAATCCTATACTGCAAGAGACACTTTCTATCTTGACTGAAGTCCTTGGATAGGCTTCAGCCTGACACTTCTGCTCAGTATTCTGCCTCCTTTCACTCTCCCCTCCAAAACCTGACCCTGCCTGCAGCAAACAGCTGCCTTCTTCACACTTCAAGATAAACACAATTTGAACACACAACTCCCAAATTAGCTGGATTCCCAAAGCAATGAAGTTGCAGGAAATCAATCATCAACCCACGCCACTCCTTGTGTTGTGTTTTACTGGTGTTCCTCCTATGTCCTGTAAATGAAGTATACTAGAAATATCAAGTGGTAAAGAATGATGCTCAGCATCCTAATGCCTAATTCTAGCCCCTGTAATTTGTTGGTTCAGCTTCTGTTGAGTTAGCTGAATAAGCAGTTATTGCAATAACATCAAGAGATGAAGTAAAATCACCTTGTATTTCTCTGATGTCCTTTCCTCCTTACATGACCTTAAGTTGAAATGCCATGAAAGAGAGACCAAAAACTTGAGAACCCTCCTCTACGGTCTGGCACCTAACATCTGAAGATGTTTCTGCACCTAATTTCTGAAGATATCTATGAATGAGAAAGAAGTGTGAACTGCTGGTCATGGTTTTATACTCCTCCTGTTCTTTCCAGCTGCATGATTCTGTCACACAGAGCATATGAACTGCTAGGGTTCAGGTGCGAACAGGAGATATGGCTTCGGTTGCTTTAACTCCCAAGACTGCTTATTCAGTTTCCATCATGTCAGCTTTGATGAACAGGCAGTGCTATGAAGCTTTGTGACTCTGCTGCCACTCCGCTTCAGACATTTCAGAATGAAGCAGGTGTGACCTGAAATTTCAGGACTGCCCTTGAAACAGGAATCCGAGTTTCTACCTTGTTATGCAACCCCCCCCTTTCATCAGCACCCGTCCATTCTTCTTCACCTATTTTGCACCTATTTTGCAAGTTCTTCTGGGTGCAGGATACCAGTTATACCCTTACAGAGCAGAAAGACTAGAAAACTCAATAGTCTGGAGGTACAGTAGGATCAGGAGAGGAAATTACAGAAAGGAGAAGGAAAGTGATGTGACGTGAAAGGCAGAGGAGTGGAAAACTGAAATATTTTGGTGGAAGTGGATAGTAATGGAGATAACAGCAATGAGGATATGAAAATGAGAATTTTTCCTAATTTCACCTGTGTGTTGGAGTAGTTTCTCCATTGGAAAATTTGGTAGCTTTTCAGGCTCTCCACTTCATAACCACACTAAGATCAGACTGGAAATTTCTTCCAGTGAAATGTGATTCTAGTTACATCAAAGACTGAGCAGACAATAATATTAATATAACTCACTCATATATAGCTATACACGTGTCTATGTGAATGTATTTATATTTGTAATGTGTATAGGTAGTATATATGGGTACATCACGTACGTGTAATACATATTTCTGTTATATGCAAATTTGCAATGCTATCACACATACATTTATAATTTTATATAGTGAACAAATGTTAGCAAAATGCTGTGTATTTGGGATGGTTGCTGCCAGGGCTGACAGACTTGTTTATTGTGTCGGAATTCCCCCTGGTTTGACACTGAGGCTAATGTTACATGCCAGTGAACCACTGCTGACACTGTGTTATGTGGCCCTGCAGATGCAAATTGTCCCTTTGCTCCCTAAGCAAGAGTCAAGTGTACCTTGCCCAGTCCTGTAGTAGCTGAGGAGAGAGCTCCCAGCAATATTTAGCACCGGCAAGTGGGTTCATGACGTAGAAAGAGAAGGTGTGGAGGGGCAATTGCAGGGTTTGGGGAAGCTTTAGAGGGAAAAAAATGAAAATGTTCAGTTTGCAGGCTGGTGTCACTGACTTTTCTGGGGTAGAGAGCCCTGTAAGAGACACTTGGGATAGGAGAAAGGGGACATCTGACACCCTTGGTGTCCTCCAGAGGTCAGTTCATCCTGGTCGGGAGTGTGTGGTGGAATCAGGCTCTCTCTTTTCAAGGACCAAGCTGGATGAGGGGCACTCAGAAGGCTAAAGTTAGGTGACGTGAACCCTGAACTTAGTCTCACAGCCCCACAGTCCCCGTCCCATGGGGTGAGGATGGGGATCTGCCCTTCTCTGGTTGCGCTGTCGGACCTGGCTCTGTCCCAGCAGTAATGACGAGCCCCAGAAGTACCTACCAAAGGAGTTTTGCTGCTCGGCAGTCAGTTTGCCTTAACAACAGCAGCTCTCTCCACTTTTCCTTCAAGGGCCTCAGCTTTCCCAAGCTAAAGAAACCAGGCTAATGCCTACGTGAGGGCAGTAGGCACAGTCATATCCATTTCGCTCCCTGGTAAGTTGAGCGGCTCCTGGGGGGGGGGGAGAGGGACAGGCCTCAGATGAACCCTGCTGACCTCAGATGAACCACGGCAGCCTTCCTCCCCTCGCCATGTGCTCTGGCTGTTTATTTGCAGACTCCCAGGGGCCCCGTCTCGCTGCATCCCGCTCGCTTCCCTCCAGCTCGCCTCGAAATCCTCCGCATCGACAGCTTTGCTTTGGCAGCAGAGGGCACTGCCCCCTTCTTAATTTTTTTGCCTGCTCATCCCCTCCCTCTTGCTCCTCCAAGGGCTGCAATTATGCTCTCGGTAAGTGGTGCTGTCTGTCTGCAAGCTCCTGAGAGTTTGATTTGTCTTGGCTCCCAGCTCTGACATGCCTGGGAAGGGCAAGGAAAGGAAATGGGTGGGAGCTCCCATCTAACCACTAACTTGTCCTCCCCCCTTTTCTTTTTTCTCCCTATCCCCTTCCCTCCCCCATACCAACCAAAGGCAGGATCTTTCTGCATCGCTTAGAAAGAGTTGCTCTGAAAGTTTGGTTTGGATTTTTTTTTTCTTTCTTCTCTTTCAAATGAAATACGCTGTGAGTCTCTCCTGTTTCCATTCCCTTACAACAAAGCAGGGTTGTTATTACAAAAGGCAGAACGTGTGTGTGCGTGCCTGCAACGTGTGTTTGTTTGCTCACATGTGGTTGTGTGTGGGCGTGTAGTAAGTAGCGGTATGCATTTGTGACCAGGACCTACACTTCTAAATATCCATGCATATTTATTTGATGTTCCTGCAGACTTCACTGTAGCATGGTCCTTTTTGTTTTAAAAATGAATATCTCTCACTGTCTTTCTCCAGATTTATTTTATTTTATTTTATTTTATTTTATTTTTAAAGTAGACAAGTGCTGAGTCCTCCCAAAGATTGCCAAACAGATGCTTGGGGTCTGAGGAATGGAGAGGAAGATTCAGACATGAGTTTGCTTTTTGCTTCTCCACACGTCTGGATCTCCCCTTTGCATTGCATGGTGATACAGCCCCTCTCCCATTTTGCTCTTGTAAGAAAAGCAGGTGAATATTTAATCTGCCGTGTACCTGTTGAGGTATAATCTCTGACAACGTTTTGGTGACCAAGAAAGATGATGGCACAACTGTGCCCTGAATATTACCCACAGCCTCCATGTGATGCCATGGATCAGAGCTGTACCTGGGCTTGTGCTGCAGCAGTTTCACACTGAAACAGACAACAAATGAGAAGCCTAACAGGGGCATGAGGAATTTGCAGCCTTTGCACACTCCTAAAATAAGATCTTCAGGGTCCTGTGCCATCCACAGCAGTGCTGATGGACTGTACTGCTGGAGGCAACCCCTTAGTTTCAGTACTAGACATAGACACTCCCTACCCCTACCACTATCCATACCCCATCCTTACCCTCTAAATACAGTCAAAATACAGTCAAGGGTGCCCAGAAGTGGGGTGGGAAAAGTAAAGAGGGTCCTAACCTCAGTTTTGCTGAGGCTTTGGGGCCACTGAGAAGCCCTGGATCCTGTCCCTGATTTCCGCCCCCCCCCCCCCCCCCCAAACAAGTAGCGTGTGCTGCTGAGAGGCATGTCTTCCTTTTGTGACCACCTATGTTAAAGGACATCACTTGCTAGCTGCTAGCTTTGCCCTGGTGATCAGCGGACCAGCATCACGTTCAGAGCAGCAGGGCTCAACACCACAGCTCTGCCCTTCAAGGTTGCCTTTGCTCTCTTGACTCGTAGGGTCCTTCTTTGAGGCACCACAATGAAGAGCTGGAACTCCAACAGTGAAGTCTGCCTACAGGGGAAAAGTGACTAGTACCAGTCTGCCATGTGGTCTGAGGAGGTGATAATGCTCTTCTCAGCTGGCTCTGGGCTACCACATGATCTGGAGGTAAATGCTTAGAGGCCTATTTGAAAAGAAAAACACTTGACAGCCTCATCTTGCTTTTAAACCTCCATACAGCCATGTTTTCTTTTAACTTGGCTCTGTGTGAGCATTTTACAGCCAGTGCTACCATCTGACCTGCTGTCCTCTTTGCTTTGAAGGAACCTCAGCAGACAAGCAGAGCTGGGAGGCAGCTAGACTCTGATTTTTGTTTTGCCAAAGGTTGGTATCCTCAGCTCATAAAGGGCAAAAGATAGGGTGGGAAGGGTGGTCTCTGTACTTGCAAACAGAAATGAGGCAAATGGGAAGGAAGAAACATATGCAAAATAATTTCCCCTGGTTTGGAAAAGGAAGCATGGAAAACTAACAGCCTCAAAGCACAGGTTGTGGCTTTTGGGAGAAAGAATGTGAGCAGTCACTTTCTCATCCTGTTTCTGTCATTCCAAGACTTGTGTGAATGGGCTGATGTTGAATCCCAGTTAGCCATAAAATAACAACAACAAGCCTGCCCAGTGGCTTCCATTTGCCAATTGCGAGCTTTCTGCACCTACAACAGGACTCAGAAAGACGGAAGTCTGCAAAACATCCCAGCTAGGAGTGCAGAATCCTTGAAAAACGTAATCTCACCCATGGGGACAATCTGATTAAATGCGTGTTACTTATTGTTCCAACACCATGGCAATGTCTCCAGAAGGAATACAAATCACTTAGTGCAGTGAGATAGAGCCAGCTGAGCAGGTACCAGGAATGTGGGAGTTGTTTATTAGTCACTCAGGAGAAACAGCTATTGCTTTTCTGTTTATTTATTCGCTTTTATTTGAGCCCTCTTCCCCCAATTTGGTATAATGAAACTAATAAGATAGAGGCTGATCCCGTGAACACTGAGCATGTCACAGCATTTTCGTTGGCCTCATGAACCAGGTGGGACCATTGTGCTGGGTCCTGAGCAAATCTCAGTGGGTACAAATCAGCACAGCTCTGCTGAAGTCAGTGAGGGTTCTCATCTATCACTTGTTTTATTAATACTGCCCCGTCTGCAGGTCCAGACTCTCCAAGAGCACATCTTCTATTTCATTGCTTCTAATTGAAGGCAATGTGTGAGTGCTGATTTGTCCAGACTGAGGATCTGGTCCAGCTCTTTCATTGTTGGTCCCCCCTTGCCCCCCCTTCTCTTTCTCCCTCTCTCTTTTATAGCAGCGTTGGAATTGCTGTAAGGTTTACAGTGCAGTAATAATCACCTCATTATTATTAATAACCATGGCAACAGAATGGAAATTAATCACACTACTTCTGTTTATCCCCATAGAAACAGAGCCAAAACAAACAAGACTTATCCACAATGCCTATTCCTAGAAATCATACATACTACATAATTACCAATGAAATGAACCAGCACCTGCAAGCTGCCTAGATTTTCCAGTAGCACCTAAGTAAGGGTCGAGGATATTCTGTCATGTCAGTATTCAGAAAGGATGCTTCCTCCGGTTGAAATTGATGGGTGACAAATACCTTCGGTAACTTTGCTCATTGTGTTGGCCAGTACTCTTCAGCATTTGCTCTGGAGACTTACTGCTGATATACACCGACATGAGACATTCTTCTTCACTTTTTGCAAATTTTATGGGATAATGGGATGACTAGGTCTAAGCTGCTCAGTAGTTGGAAGGGTGACTTCAGAGAATAATCAGTTTCTGAAGAAACTCCGTATACAACAGTTCTTCACATCTGCCAAGCAGTAAAGAAAAATTACTGTCCAACAGTGAATGTAACAGCTAGAAAGATGGTGAACGTGATATGTTCAATGATATCATGACATGAACAAGTGTCAACATCATTGCTTGCAGGAGATATGGATGTAGTCCTTATCCTCACTTCCTATACAGAGAATTGAAACTCCAAGAGTTTCTTTCACTGGAGAATCTCTGTTCTACCTGTCACTCTTCATTCAGATTCAGTATCACAGCAGTGCAACTCTTCAAAAAATCATTACTGCATTTTATTTAGGCTGTCACCAGGAGATAATCTAATTCTTGTATCTGCTTTTGCCTACAACATAATGACACACACGGGAGACTACTTTGTAGGCTTTGAAAGTAAAGAATTCATCCCTCAGATGAGCCTTCAAAACCAGAAGTTCTGCTGACTCTTATCTGCAGATGCAGCCACGCAGATTAAAGTTGGTGCAGAAAGATGAGAGAGATGTAATCATGATTAAAAACACAATCCTCTGTGAAGCCATTTTTTGCAGGATTTGTTCAGACTTAGACCCTCAGGGTGCTTGAATTCAGCTGCATGTTGGAAACATACTACTTTCTGAAAAGAAGTGAAACTCAACCACATGGAAGAGGCACATGTAATTGACATCTCTTCCAAAGCCTTAAGTGGTCTTGATGAATCTTCTCACTGCAATACAGTCTTCTGCAACTCTGAAGAACAGTATCACCTACTTCTTATCTCTCTATCACCTTCAAAATGGGGACAACAATCTTCATATTTTCCTAAATACCATTTATTTAATTTAGATAGTATATAAATTGGAGGGGACAGAGGAAGTCTCTTGCTATGTCACTGTACTGTGTATTTGTACAGATCTGCCAAATCATGCTCAAATGGAGGAATTCAAACTGGAAGTGATGGAGGGAACAGCCCTGAGAACAATCTGCTTCATGAGGTTTAACTGACCTTTTAAGCTTACCAAAAAAGACGGAGAGAGGATAATTAGCTGGGACAAATCCCATCTGAACTTCCTCCAGCCAGTCCTCCTGAATCCAATTAAACACAGCTTTTCCATTTACAAGGACACTTGAGGAGAGACTGATATTTTTATTAGGCTGTGCAGAGACACCCAGAAGTGTTTTTTTCTGCCTGTCATATATGATCAACTCCCAGAATTATAATTCTTAGTCCAAAAGTCACCAGCACTGGCAGGTCCATGAAATTACAGGTGCCATGAGCTCAGTGTCCCCCAGAGCACTTAAAGAGCAGTGATGTGGCAAAAGAAGTCAGTGCCTTTGCAGTTCTGCATCATATAGTACTGACAAGCTCTACATTGACTACAGAGACATCCCAGTGTGATTTCATCAGACAGATAAACAGGATATTACTTGTTATGTTATGTGACTAAAAGCTAAACACATTAAATAAAGACTTGGTGAGGATTGGGAATGCGTGCTCTGTGCTCAGCCTGGCCACTGGTTGAAATGGGGCACATAGAACCACAAAGGCTGCCTCCCACTATCAGACTGGGGAAGGAGGAAGCCCCCAGGTCCTGAAATCCTCACAATCCAGCCACATCTGTCATGATCCACTGTTTAAACATGGACAACTGATGTGCATGAGGGTGTCTCCTCGAGCCTCCATCTTCTGTTCCAGTGGGGCACAGGCTACCTGAGGGCTGCTCTTATGTTGAATCTTCCAACCATAGATATCTTCAGGACATCTCAGAAGGCATGAGATACCCACGCCAAGAGAACTGCTTTGCACACTAGAATGTATACATATATTTAATTATACAAATCCAATCTGCTGTGACTAGGGTTTCAAACAGTTCACTCATCAGCAACAAATGAGGATTAGTCATCTTTTAATGTTCATGTGAAGAGTATCCCAAAGAGGTGCTAGTCAAACCTAGCTTTGGGAAGCTTAGAGGAGGACTTACTGGCTAAAATCCTCTTCATTTATATTCAACGAGAAATCAGGTTGAATTACCTAATGATCTATTCTTAAAAACACCATGTCACTTTTGGCAATAAATGCTCTGATTTTGTGTACAGGAACACTTTTAAATATGTAGGTATACAGCAAGACATTCAAATGCTTGTTCTATGTAGGTCTCCCCAAATACATTCATGTACCCACAGAAGTGTTCTTACAGTGTAGTGTAGCATGCAATATACAGCAAAATGCTTGCTGTGGGGGACGAATTCTTCCTGTGAATCTCATAAATATCACCGACATTTTCTGCAGTTGAAACAGGACTGGTAGGCAGTGATTTTGTTCTTCCAGCTTCCAGGAAGGAAGATTCAAATAAAGCATTATGAAAAATAGTAAGGAGAGTGGAGGACTCTAATCAGTTGCTTGAAAATGCTGTGGAAATACCTTCATTTGAAGGCTTTGGAAAAATCCTAGGCAGTTGCATGTCAGGAATTGTGTAATTAGATTGGTTTCTTCCCTGGAGTAGGAGGATGGAGTAAATGACCTTTTTCTGCCTTCTGCCCATTTTTGTTTGTGTCTCTGATTCTGTGGCTTGCCAACTTTCTTTGAAAAGTGATGTGCATTGGCATAGTAGTTTATCCATTAATGAAAGCTTAGATCTCTATAATTGATAAAAATAACACTGGTGAGGCCAGTTCTGCAGTCACGTATTTGGTTCTGGGCTGGAACATTTCACGTAAGAGGAGAGGATGAGAGAGCTGGGACTGTTCAACCACTGGGATGGAGTTAATTTTCTTCATAGTAGCTCATATGGTTCTGTGTTTTAAATTTCTGACCAAAACTTTGCTAATAACACACTAAAATTGTAGCTATTGCTGAACTGTGTTTGCACAGTACTGAGGCCTTGCTCTGCATTCTGCCCACCCAGGTGAATGGGTTGGGGGTACACGAGGTGTTGGGAGGGATGCAACCAGGCAGATGATCAGAAATAACCAGAGATATTCCTTGCTATATGACATCATGCTCAGGAGTAAAATGGAGAGGAGCAGGGTTAAGGGATGTTAGCCATCACTTTGCTCAAGAACTGGCTGGGCATTAGTCTACCCATGGGAACTGCTGAGTGATTGCCTTTGCATCACTTGTTTTGTTTTCTTTTTCAGTTATTCCACTTTTCCTCCACTTATTAAACACACTTCTGCTATTTACTCTTCTTTTCCTCTTCCCTTGTCCCACTGTGGGGGTTGAGGAAGTGAGCGAGCAGCTGTGTGGTGCTTAGCTGTCTGCCAGGGGTCAACCCACAACACGATCCTTGGAAATATCAAAACCCAACTGGACATGGCCCTGATCAACCTGCTATAACTGACTGTGCTCTGAGCAGAGGGTTGGACCACATGAGCTCCAGAGCTTCCTGTCAACCTCAGTGATTCTGTGATACTGTGATTGTTGGTGAGATATGGTGTCTTGGGCTTCTGCATTAGAAAGAAAATCAAAAGAAGTATTCAGGTTTCCAGAAGATCTGTATTCTGTTTGCTAATCCGTGTTCATATATGTTCCCTAGTCATCTTGCTAACATTAAACATACTTACAAAACTGCTATATTTTGCAGAATCATTTTTAAGGCTAACATACCGACATCTAAAAATATTAACGAAAATTATTCAAACACAACTGATATTTTCTAGTCAATAAGTAGCTCATCTTTGATTTTGTCATTTCAGCAGAACCTCTCCAACAGATATCTTAGGTACTCGTCTGACACTGCCTTGGCTTGAAGACTTCGGAGGATTATTTATCTTGTAATTTCACTGTGTCTCCTCACTCCCCATGTTCATAAATGTGCATCTCTTATTATTTGCACTTTTTAAACTTAAAGGAGAGAGAAACTGTTCGCTAAAAACCTCTATGTGCAATGCTTCTAAGCATATTACCTGTGTGAATGAACCAACAGATAGGAACAAGAAATGTAAAAGGTCAGACAAAATAGGTCAAGAATAATTACTTAGCTCTTGAAAAACACATTATTTTAAATTAAAAAAAAAAAAAAACACAACACATTATTTAAAATAACATATTTTGCTGTATGAACAGCAAAATTTTTCTATGAGAAAGTCTTACCTTACAACTTTTCTGAGCCTAAAATAAATCATTAGAGTTTGTGTCCTGGAAGAAAAAACATTTGCAGAACTGTTAAAAAGGTGAAATTGTCAATCGGCTAACCTGAGTAAAATGAGAGTCACAAACTTTTACATAAAATGGCGTGGGAATTATTATTTTTTAAATCTGAAGCAGAATCCAGCCCTAATATCTTTCCTGCTACTCAGTGAGGATACAAAAAAACATTGCATTTCATGATAGTACTGCCAACACAAAGTAATATTTTATACCAAAGACGTCTACCCACAAACTCTGACCTTTAAAATATTATATAAGACTCTTACTAAGAGATACAAACAGTTTGTAAATGTTAGGAGGGATGGTGAGGGAAGAAAAAATACTTTTCTTCCCACAAACTACAGACAGAGTTTGCTCAAATCCTAGTTTACTCGTGTGGGAGAGATTTATCATTTCAAATGACGTACATTTAGGCTGGTCATCCAAAGAGTTTGACACAGTAATAGTATGAGAGCTGTGAACTTAATTTTACTGATAATTCTGAGTTTATTCTGACAAAAGCAGGGAAGACATCAAATCCTCAAGGTATCCATCCTTGTTCTTCACAACTTGATGATGGCAGGATGTTAGAAGCACATTCTGCTGAGATAATGCAACTGAAGATATACTGCAAGACACATTTTTCTGCTCTTTACTGGAATATTGTCTTCAGAGCAAGTTCTGAGGCTTTCCCTAGCTCCTTGCCAGCTCAGTGCTTGCAAACGGAAGTCTGAAAAGATAACTGAAATAAGGGCAAATTATATACTAAGCTCTGCCTTCTCTCCCATCTTATTTCCTTCTTGGTGGTGGCTTAACACCAGCGGGTAGCTATGCACTGCCTCATCATTTTCTCACCCCCCCTCCTCAACATAACGGGAAGAAAATAGGAGGGAAAAAAGTTTATGTGTTGAGATAAGGACAGGGAGATCACTCATCCGTTACTGTCATGAGCAAAACAGATTCAGCGTATGGGAGATTTATGCCATTTATTGCCTATTGCTAGCAGACTAAGGCAGTGAGAACTGAAAACGAACTAAAAAACATCTTCCTCCATCTACCCTCTTTCACTTTCTCCCCTTGAGCGGTGCAGGGGAACAGGTAATGGGGGATGCAGTCAGTCCCTGACGCTTCATCTCCGCCACTCCTTCACGGTCCCTCTCTGCCACTGCTCCACGCGGGGTCCCTCCCACGGAATGCTGTCCTTCCTGAACTGAGCCTGCGGGGGCTGCCCACAGGCAGCAGCTCTTCAAGAACTGCTCCCACACGGCTCCGTACCACGGGGTCCATCCCCCAGGAGCAAACTGTCCCAGCACGGGTCCCCCACGGGCGGCAGCTCCCCCCAGACCCCCTGCTCCTGCGTGGGCTCCTCTCCACGGGCTGCAGCTCCGGCCCGGGGCCTGCTCCTGCGGGGGCTCTCCATGGGCCGCAGCCTCCTCCAGGCCACATCCACCTGCTCCTCCGGGGGCTCCTCACCGGGGGGGCTGCAGCGTGGAGATCTGCTCCGTGTGGGACCCATGGGCTGCAGGGGGACAGCCTGCTCCACCAGGGGCCTCTCCACAGGCCGCAGGGGAATTGTGCTGTGTGCCTGGAGCACCTCCTGCCCTCCTGCTGCACTCACCTTGGGGGCTGCAGGGCTGCTTCTCTCACATTTCTCACTCCTCTCTTCCAGCTGCTTTAATGCAGCAGGTTGTTCTTTTTTCCTCTTCCTTAAACCTGCTTGGTTTTTTGTTTATTTTCTGTCAGCCTGAATGGACAAACAAATCCTCTACTTTCTGTCCTGTGTTCTCCATTAACAGAATATGAGTTTTGAAAACTTTCAAAAAAAAAAAAAAAAAAAAAAAGAGCCATAGACATTTCTTCACCACTTCAAGGGCAGTTCACAAGATTCATGGAAAAGCTAGAGTTGTTTCATCTGGATGTGATCTTGCAGATAAAAAACAGATAAACCATTGCATCATCCTCGCCATAAAAATAGAGATTAAGAAAAACTAGTCCTTTTTGAAAGAGGGGAAGATGATCTAGGAAAGGCTGTTTAGTAACAAGTCTCTTGTATACAATCAGATATCATATAGAACCACATATTCAAAAAGGTATCTACCTTAACGACCACTGAAGTTGGTGGCAAAGGTGCCTCAGACATAGACTACAAATGGTAGTGAACAAGTTGATGGAACAGAACACGTCACTTAAGGATAATGGAGAAGAGTATTTCCTTCCTTTGATTGAGAATGCAATATTAGAGGGGTTATTGACACCATCTGTTTAGACTGTCAACCACAAAGCAGGACAAGAATGACAGTAATGTTGACTTATACAGACATGAATTAGAAATAACTCAGCTTAACACAATTAAATTACTTGTCTCTTGATTTTCTTTGTATGAAGTCACAGGCAACCTACCGTTTCTACAGCAAGCCTTGAATGAACCTCAAGAGATCTGCGATTTTGGTTTAAGAACATGACCTGTCTTGCAGTAAAGGCCCAGAGGCCCAACTTGAAATTAAAGCTTCACCATGCCCAAAGCTGTTCTTTTGTATAGGAAGAAGACATTTCTGTCCCCCAAAAGCTTGCATTCTCCTCAAGAGGCATTGAAATATGGCTAGGTCCACTCAGCAGGTGAGATGAAATAAGAAAATATATAACATGTCCCAGACCACAGAGGGAGTCTAAACTTAAAATATCAAGCCAACATAGCCAACATAGCCCCACATTTAGTCCATGGACCAAGAGACAATTTTTCCTTGTATTTCACTTAGGTCAGGTGGGCACTTGAATAACCACAGTGACTCCAGTGGCATGAATAGATTTACATTGGCATAACTGAGAGCAGAAACTGGTGCTCTTCATTCTTCCATTTTTGCCCAGCTTTCTAGCTTATGTGCTAAGGCAGTATCTCCCCAGTGATCATATCACTGCAATTCAAGTGATATGATGTATCTGCTTTTAGGGAGTTCCCTGTTTCCTCTTTTACCATTGTGCATTTATGTGCTATTGAGTGAGTTTTCTACTTTCTTGAAGTTCCTTAACTGCTATTAATCACTCTGCCATAGGATGGGAATTGTTTTATTTAGTCAATGAAACCATTTTCCATTGCATGAAGTTCAACTCTTTCCATACCTTTACCTGTGTGGTCTCCAGTACATAACCTCAGAGGCAAGGATGCTGGGTTGAACGGTCCTGAACAATTCTGGTAGCAGGCTGGTCTACAAAAGGAGTGTGAGTGAGTGAGATAGGGACTGTGACACATCCACAGTATGTACGATTGCCTTCACCTGTTTTGCCATTTGCATCTGATGAGCTGCTGCTGGAGCTTTCCTGTTATCTAAATATTGCATAGTTCTTTTAAAACCATCAGAGTGGGTTGCATTATCAGTCAGCCTGAAGTTCAAAGGATAATGCACATTATTTCTGCCACTAAACTATTCAATAGAGGCATATAGGAAGTGTGTCTCCTGTTTGGAAGGAACTATAGTGTGAAGAAAAAAAAAAAAAAATATATATATATATATAAAACATCCACACACCTATGCATATAGCTCATGTTTAAGGGGGCTGTTTTTGTTATTTTTGTTGTTCTCTCTCTCTTATTTTTTTTTTTTTTTTGCTTTCCAGAATTATGCCAGAATGAAATAGAATATCTTTTCAAATAGAGAATTACTTTAAATACTACTACTACTACTAATACCAATAAAAACAGCACCAATAATAATAAAACATATTTAATTTGGTACAGACTTGGAGGCCATGGACTTTCTGAAGATTAGCTATTGGTGGCCCTATCTAGTATAGTTAGTTCTACCTAATATGTTTTTACATAAGGCATGGAAAACCTGCTAGATCCCTGAGGAAAATCATAACATGATACAACATTAGAGGTTCTGTTTTTCAAGTTCAATTTCCTCTGAGATTCCATGTCTTGTCTTTAACTTTTTGTCAGCTGTGAACAATAACAAGGTTTCTATGGGCTGAAGAAAAAGAGTTAAAATATTCTGAGAGATATTCCAAGAAGAAATGAAAGGCTGGAGAGGAAGAATTACAGTATTTACACTGTATCTGCAGGCCAATTGCATACATGGGCAAGATTACTTGGGCACATGCTACAACAAATTGTCTGTGAATTTTTACACAGTTATGGAAATGACTCAAGAAAGGCTATATTTTATTTTATTTTATTCATTTTCCTTTTATTCAGGAATATGAAATGTTTATGTTTCTGAAAGTAAAGTGCATTACAGTATATTTCCCCTTCCCCCCATACAAACATTTTGTCTTTTGCAAATGAAAGGGAAAAGTGTTTATTTTCGTTGTTGGTTGGTTTTGGTTTATTTCTATATTACTGGAATTTTCTAAATAAGTAAAACAATAAAAAATCAGACAAAATATTTTAGTAGAAATTTCCAGAGTTTATTCTTGTTAATTGAAAGCAAGATATTATCTTCCCAAAAGACATTTTAAAGAATCTAGAATTTCCTCACTGCTTCAGTGCTTATTTTTCAATGAAAACCTGTCAATAGAAAGAAATACCAGGTGACATTTTAAAGAAAAATTTTAAAATCCTTGTAAAAATATTTATATTTTCTACAAGTTCTGAAAAAATTATGTCTCCTGAATCTGATTCTTTATATTCTAATCCCTTATGTTCAAGAGATACAAGCAAGAATGTTGTTGGGAAAAAAAATAATAATAATAAATCAGATTTGAAAAAAATATATTTCAGAAAGTTCACAATGTCATCAGATTTCATTCTTTCCTTTGAAAATCAATTCTACTTATTCAACCAGAACATGTATTTTTCATATCTGATTAAAACTGCAAATCTTTACTGTATTGACTGGGTCTTCATTGACCGTAACAAGAGGTGAGAGATAGAGCTCATAAAACAGTGTAATCTGTGATCTGAATTCCACTCCTGTTGTGTGCATTTGAAAACATAGCTTGAGCATTGTCTGTTCTCACCAAAGTGTAAAACAAAAGTACCTCTACTGTTATTATACAACAGAAAGAAGAAAATAAAAACCTATACAACAGAAGTATTCAGAATCCTAATTTTGCAAAGAATATATGACTTTGTGGAATGTGAGTCTTCAAATCAGTCTAAATCAAACCAGCAAAGGACAAAATAATAATCCCTATGCTAAAATGTGTTAGACAAGGATCAGTGAGTGAATGCAAAACAGGGAAACCAAAGGAGTCAAAGACCACATTAGTCAACGTGATGCAAGAAGAATTTGAGAAAGTCGGATGTCTAGGCATTGACAATGCTTTATAAGCTTCTTGTAGAGTAAGGAAAGCTAAAGATGGAAAAGGTAGAGGAAAATATAATTAATATATGAAAATTTTAGTGGATTTTTCTTCTTTTTTTTAGGTGCACTCTGATAGAAAACAGTATGGTTTCTAGCCTTTTTAGCAAAGTGTCATAGTAAGTCATTAACTTGAGGAAGACTTAAGATGCTCTGGAAAAATTCTCTCTAAATAATGGAGCAGAGACAAGAATAACTTAAGAAATCATCTCTCGTTTCTCTTAAGTCAACATTAAAAAGGGACTTTTTCAGACCACCTACTACGATGCCTAAGACAGTACCAGAGTTCCAGGGTGTGTTAAAAAATTCAGATCTACTACTGTCCCATGCTACAAGGCCTTGTATGACAATATGGTTGGTGAAGGGGTATAAAGGTTGTGTGTAGTCTCCCTATTACAGATCCCAGAATTGGTACCCATCCAGGTAAGACACCACAGTAGGTGGTCTAAAATATGTCTCTCAATTTTTATAGGGATCCTGTTTAGTCACTGGAGGATAAAAACAATTCCTAGAGGCATTTTTGATTTTTTTTTGCATTCAGAGTCTGGAGGGTGTTCATGACTTGCTATTCAAGTTTAGTTTCCCTTAATCGGATGAGGTTAGAATAGGCTGGAAATTCACTATAACCCAAAGAATAATACAATAGTCTGTTAAAAGGATCGATGGAATTCTTATATTTATTTTGTCAACTAAAATTGAAGGAAAAGATATTTCATTTTTTCTAATTGTTAACAGTCTCACAATGTTTGCCAGATGTGGCCTTAAAGTAAAGAGGTGGATTTTTTTTTTTTTTTTAAGACTGCAGTAGTACAACATTCTATAGGGTTGGCTCTTCTGTTCCCATTTGTATTTAGTTTGGATCTTCCTTCTTAGGCCTGTGTTTCTTCATCAGGTGCTTCCCATTGTCCTCACCACTGATGGGATAATCTCTCAACATGCAGAAGTTGAACCTGCAAGCTTGCTCAGGGAGATGCTGGAGAGTTAATTTGGGGAAGCTGGAACTGAGGCTTATTACATTCTCCTTTCAATGCTGATTTCATAGCTTAGATGAAACCAATTATCTAATCACTTTCAAATGTAAATGCCTTATGGAAAGAAATTGCTTCTTTATTTTGACATCTAGACAAGCAGCCTGCTTTCAAAATTGCAAAGAAGCTAAATTTGCCTTGGAACTCCCAGGTGTGGACTTTTAGTCTCTCTTCTTAAATCTCTCTTATGTCATAAAAATAAACTAACAGATTTGATTTAGATAAAGAGGAAAGATAAGTGCAATGATTTCAATTGAGCTTTCATTTGAAGGGGGCAGACCAACTGTAGAAAGGTTTGGGTCCTTGCAGCCATGGAGCATTGGACTTTGAATGACCCATACAAACAGAAAAAGGTCTGATGCTTGGCTGGAGTAAATCAGCGTAAGTTCAGCAACAGTGCCTTAATTTACACCAGTTAAAGAACTGTTCCAGGCTTTCATTAATGGTCCCTTAGCTAACCCATTTGACCAGACAGAACAACCACAGACACATCTGTTTCCTGCCCTCCATTTCTCAACCACCACACCCACTTTTATCTGCAGTGCACTTCGTGTTATGACTCATTCCAAATACAGGGGACATGCTTTCTCTATGCCTTCAAATTAGGAAGCAAGAAGTAGGTTGTTTTTAGGGGCCCTGGTGGTCTTTTGGGTGGAGAACTGAAGTTACCTGTATATGCACATGTATATATATATATATACATGTTCCAGCTGAAGGATGATATGACAGGAATAATGGAAGAAATTTGTTGTTTATTAGTTACATATATTTCACATTTCTAAATAGCATCAAGTGCACTATAGGGAAGGACTATATTTTCAGGTGGCATATGTGTAATAAAAATAAATAAATAATACCGGATACATCAGCTACATCATCAGATGAGCCAAGAGTTCATGGGTTTTGCCTGAATTTCTATAGTCCTTTTACGTGGTCACTGAACAAATAAAGGAAACATCCGCCAGGCCATTTGAGATGTCAAACGCATCAGAAAACCTTCAGTTCTCTTGCTTAGACTTTTGAACCCGACCTTTCTCTTTTTCACATTGCTGGATGCATCCAGAAGTATTTGGCAGCCTCCAGAGCACGCACTGCTCCTGCCCCAGTCCCCATACAATTAATGTTCAGGAACAACCAGAGGAACGAGGGGAAGAATTGAATAAATTAGACCACACCCATGGTTTTGAGGTCCAATGTTGTGATGTTTGCCAAGGTGGAGAAATGGTGTTGGGAGGGACAATATTTTCCTAAGTGCCAAGAAAAAAAGTCAGAGAAGTAGACCCCTATAACCAGGATACATCAGAACTTGTTAGCCAATGGCAATTTGGAGATTCCCCCTATGCTGAATGATCAACCTCACACGTTGGATAGCGCTAACTCTGTAACCTGTTGTATGAGGGATTGCCTGCCTATTAAAAGTACTTCTCACGACATGAAACAGTTTTCCCTGAGAACTAAAAATGATCTGGTTTACAGTAAGCTCTGACTGAAGCTGTTTCCACAGTTCAGGCATTAGAACTGTCCCTGCTTGACGCAGACCAGCATGCAGCCTTGCTGGTAACCAAGAGCAGCTATATTCACACTTAGTCTCATTTCACAGCATCTCCTATAAGCCGTGACCTAGATACGAACTTTTCTAAACTTTCATCCAGAAAAGGAGAACATTTTCTCCTTTCCCATTACTTCTGGCATCATTATCTCTCTTTCCTACTCTACAAACTTCATATTACATCACCACCAGCCTTCTATAGTCTGAGGAAACAACCCCCATTTGTACTCATTAAGACTTTTTACAACCTCCTTGAACTATTGAGGATAAATTTAATAACCTTTCTGTACAATATGAAGATGGAGGAAGAATGGAATGATTTGGGGCTAAGGAAGAGATATGGTTATAACTCTAACAAGGAGCTGGCTTCTAATCTGGACCATCTGCATGTGTTCACAGCATGGACAGAACTGCCACACAGCCTAAAAACAGACTTTGTGCCTTAACTTATGGATTGCTCTCACATTGTCTACAGTGATATGTGGACAGTGTAATTCATTCATCCCTAATGCTGATGATGGATGTGAGTGTACCAAACTGTGTATATTGAATAAACACCATTAAAACTGTGACTTCTGAACAGACCGATTCTGAAATCCTTTACAGCCCATCTAGCTGTGAAGGAGGGGCTGTAAAGGAGCTCTAGGTAGGAGACTATAGCAAAAACTGAATCACAGATCTTAAGCACAGAAAAGCAGCTTGAGACACGAGTAGCCTCTGTTCCAGACATAGCTCTTTGCTTGCCAGGAAGTAACAGGGAGGATGTCATACAGAATCGTAGAATATTTTAGGTTGCATAAGACCTTCAAGATCATCAATCCCAACCATAATATAGTTGTTATATATACATAACAACCATATATATACTTGTATAATCACTGTAAATTCTGTTGACCCTTTATGTAGGTGAATAATGTATAGCCATTCCACTATAGGGGTGTCCTGCTCTCTCTATATGGATGCATCTTTCGTGACAAACCCCAAACTCCTAAAACCAGGAAGTCTAATTCATCCCTACAACATTTTCGCTTTTTACAGCTTGTTATTATGTGTCCATCCATCCTATACATTTATTTCATGCGTCCACTCCCTGACTTCAATAGAGCTTTGAGGCCCATTACCTTAAATCCATTTATTTCTCAAATGTATCAAAAATTATATGGAAAAAAAGTTGGGATCTAGCTTCACAGGAGTCCATAAGACAGACCCTATATCAATTTTCTTCACAGCTTCCAACAAATCTTTTAATTTTCATATTTTCCTTCCAAATATAATGGCTATGTTACTGTGTGTCTTATGTACATCACAAGAATGAGGCTAGGATTAGCTGGAGAATGCTGAAGATGCCTGATCATTGCAATTGCCATCCTGCTGTCAGAGCAACCTTATCTGGGTTTGGATGACACACACCATGGGAGTTTCTCTGGCCACCGCCTCTCCTTTTCCTCTCTGCTATCTCAGGAGTGCAAAGGTCTTCTGTTTTGGCCAGAAACTAAAGAGCATTTGTGAACTACATAGTGATGTTCAAGGAAGGAAACAGTATGTGTAATTTTTCACATGGGGTTCCAGTCCTGGGAGAGATCTCATCGATTTCTGCTCTGTACCTGCCCAGCCATTAAAGGTTCAACTAATGGCATTACCACAGCCTTCCTTCCTGATTCGACCTTCTTATTCACTGGTAAAGCCCTGATCTCACAACCTTTACTCCCTCAGGTAACACCACTGAAGCTGCATAAATGAGGCTCAGGCTGGGAACTGCTGGGCAAGTCACGCCCTAGAGTTTCTCTTTGGACAAACAGGAGATTTGAAGAGGAGTATTTCATGGGAATGAGAGCCACCCCTGCCCTTGTTTCCCAGAGGAGCTGTGGCTGCCCCATCCCTGGCAGTGCCCAAAGCCAGGCTGGATGAGGCTGGGGGCAGCCTGGGCTGGTGGGAGGTGTCCCTGCCCATGGCAGGGGATTGGAACTAGATGACCTTTAAGGTTCCTTTCAACTCAAACCATTCTATGATTCTACGATTCTATGTTAAAATATTAAGCTATTTAATTTTTCACGCACAGTGGCATTTTAACTACTGCAAAGCAGTAATACTTAGTAATACTTGCTAATTATTGATTGCTTTTTTTCAGATCATCCTAAAATAATTTAATTTCTACTTTCTTCATGTAGTTCTGTGAATGAGATCGGAAAAATATTGAATTACTCGTCTTGCCTTTATAATTACTACACACACATATATATTTTTCCCCACATTTTCTTTCCTCTAAATTCAGTGAGATAATGACTTTCACCCAAACTATTTCCACTGCTCTCTTCAGATTCGTCCCTCACCTGGAGAGTGGTGTGTTGGTTAAGGTTGGAAAAGTTGAACTACAGTTTGATGTGTAAACACAAAGCGTCTTAATGACTTCAGTGATTCTTCAGCAAGGCTCAGCAAGAATTCAGCAGAATTTAACTCAGAGAGGAAGACAGGAGTTCTGGTTAATTTCTGCTCCCCCTCCATCATCTCTGTGGATACGGTTCTTAATGCATCAAATATGGGGAAATGTTGGGCTGAAAATAGCAGGGAAAACTGAGGTCCTGTTTTCTTGTCTTTGTTCTTGCCTCAAATTCAGGACCTAGGAGGTCCCATTTTTGGAAGTTACTGTGATTTAAGTGGTATATGAAGTTTTTCATTTCACCTCTCAACCCGATGACATTTATAGCTCTTTTCAGAGGAAAGCTTTGCTCAAATATAAACAATTCCCAGAAAGTTACGAATGAGTCCAATATAGGCAAGCATTTGAGTGAGAGGGTGTCTGACACATACTTGTGTTTTCACAGTAATCTCCTATATAATAATCTCAGGTGAGTTCTAGTAAGGTAGTAAGGGTGAAGATTTGCAAGGCTTTTTTTTTTTTTTTTTCTTTTTCTTTTACTTTTTCTTTTTGGTGTCAGTCATAGTTTAAAGATCCCCTCCTGCTTTCCTCCGTCCTGCCCTCAGGTCATCCCCAGAGCTCTTCCTGCACTACTTTTTGCATGGCCATGTACTGAACCCAAACAAAGAACAGATCCAGTGGAAAAAAAAATAAACGGTGATTTTTTTTTTTACGTTCTTTTTCATCTGGATCAGTTCCTTGGTCAGGTTCAATGAGTGGCCACACAAACATTTGTGCAAAGTGTGTGTCAAATGGGAGGGTCTGAGGGTATGGATACAGGGTGCAGAAAAATGGAGATTTGGCTTACCAGACAAGAGTGTTAGCACAGAACATGTAACCACACATCCATTGTTTATCTGTGTGGCTTTCAGGTGAATGACTGAAGAACTGGAAGGTTTTAAAGTCATTTTGAAGTCCTGGACACAGAAAGAGAGCGCCTACAATGAATGCACGCATATATGCATGCCGGCACAAATGCACAGTGTGATCCTTTGTTTCCACTGAAATAATACAGTGCAGAAATGATGAATATTTCCTTATCTTGGCTCCTTTCCTGCAACTAGGGAAAAATTGGCTGGTACAGAAGGGAACACCCAGGAAAACATTTAGTGTATAGCCTGGTTATTCACTCGTAGCTATGTTACATATTTGTTGAGATCAGAAAGGTTTTTTCCAAAGGTAGAAAATAAAATAATGTCAAAATCAAAATAATATTGGAAAAAAACAATGTATTTTCCCCACGCTATGGAGGAAAAAAAAAAAAAAAAACAAACACACAAAAGCCAGCATGCTGCATCTATCACCAGAAAAGCAAAGAATTGAACAGTAAGTTCTTTCCCTTTCCATATTTGTTTTATGAGCCAGTGTTAGGGGTGAGGGAGCAGCAACTTTAAATTGAGTGGGAAGAGAGGAAAAAAAATATCAGCCTATTAAAAGCCAGTAGGGCTAGATAAATTGCTGAGAAAAGGGAGAGGCAATTTCTGTCCATTTTAACGCCCACATGCAATAGGGAACAAGTGAAAATCAGATTGGGGGATAATTTGTGGTTGCTTTTTCAAATCTGTATCCAGGTACGAGAAAGTTAATCAATAATGAGAAAATTCCTACAGAAATATTGTTGAAGAAACAGAAAATAATGGCTTGGAATTTAAAATCATTTGCAATAGGCAGGGTAGATGCTGGCAAGCACTGTTGTTCTCTGCTGGCATTTCATGGAAGCAGGAGGTCCCATTACAAGGATGTTCCCATGGCTACAAATACAACCTCATTCAGTACCGTTTCTGCTTATCATTACGCAGTTGTCAAAGATTCACTTGGCAAGGAAGACTGGCAAGTTCACTGTATAGTTAGTTACCCATGGGTCTGAGCCTCTTGGTCTGCTATATACATTCTTTGCAATAAAGATCACTTCAAGTGGCCACCTCCTCGAAGAGCTCCAGATCTTCCCATAAAAGCAGACTCCAGGCAATTTGATGCCTTAGTCCAAACTCTTGTTCACGTGTTTTGGCTTAATTCAGCCTGAGCAGATCTAAATGGTCAGCTACTGATCCCACCACCAAATACCCAGAGTCTGGCTCTTCCTAAATATAGTGAGAACTTTTAATATTAGATGAGTCCCCCCCACTCTCTGATCTATCTCTGATGATTAGATTAAGAATACAGCTACTCTAGACGCTACTCTGCAAGAAATAAAGAGAGGCAGGGCTCTCTGAATGCAAGTTCAGATCCCATAGGTGGCTGGATCACAGTCATTGTGTTTCTGTTGTCACCACTGATGTCAGGAGATCAACTTCATTCTTAAATGCAGGTGTTGAAACCATCTCAGAGGCAGTAGTTTTACATTTCCCAGCATTCACCAGCTAACCAGAGGGGAATGGATCTCTTATAAGTCTGTATCACAGTCATGGGGTTCACCTCATTTAAGCCCATGGTTCATCCTGCTCTCAATGTGATTCTTTCATATAGTGGATGTCTCTCTACATGATGCATGAGATGTGTCAGTAAGCATGCTGCAGTCTCTCATACAACCTTCTGCTCCATGTAAACAGTGTGTGGGTCTCTCTCTGCATTTCATCTCTTCCAGATATGAGTTTAATACAGCTCTTGATACTGATTCTGGCCTCCATATGTTCAAACTCAAGCTTTAATTCTGACTTGCTGATTGATATGAAAACCCTTATACCAGTAAGTATCTCCCCCATGCTCCTTTTTAGCTTTTTGCTTAGGTAACTGAGGAGGATTTTTCTTTTCTAGTCTATCATTCTGATATTTTTGCAAGCACTCAAGTCACTTTTAAATTTTTGATCACCACCGTCCTCTTTAGGACTGTCACAATTATGACAAGGACTCAGTAAGTTTTACCAGTCGTTATAACAGAAAGACTTGCAGACCATGAATAGGCCACAACAAGGGAGGATTTTCTAATACAGAGAAAAGTTGTAAGCAACATGTATCAAACCAAAAAGCAGAAGCATGTGGGAGAGACAGACATTAGGACTGCCTCACATCAGATCATAGAATCACAGAATCATAGAATATCCCGAGTTGGAAGGGACCCATACGGATCAAGTCCAACTCCTGGCACCGCACAGGTCTGCCCAAAAGTTTAGACCATGTGACTAAGTGCACAGTCCAATCTCTTCTTAAATTCAGACAGGCTTGGTGCAGTGACTACTTCACTGGGGAGCCTGTTCCAGTGTGCAACTGCCCTTTCGGTGAAGAACCTCTTCCTGATGTCTAGCCTAAACTTCCCGTGCCTCAGCTTAACACTGTTCCCACGGGTCCTGTCACTGGTGATAACGGAGAATAGGTCACCTGCCTCTCCACTCCCCCTCACGAGGAAGTTGTAGACTGCGATGAGGTCCCCCCTCAGCCTCCTCTTCTCCAGGCTGAACAGGCCAAGTGACCTCAGCCGCTCCTCGTATGTCTTCCCCTCTAGGCCCTTCACCATCTTCGTTGCCCTCCTCTGGACACTCTCCAACAGTTTAATGTCCTTTTTGTACTGTGGTGCCCAGAACTGCACACAGTACTCGAGGTGAGGCCGCACCAGCGCAGAGTAGAGCAGGACAATCACTTCCCTCGACCAACTAGCAATGCCGTGCTTGATGCATTGCAGGATACGGTTGGCTACATATAGGCTATTGTTGGCTACAATAGGAACAGCACCAGATACTGGTGTTGTTCCTATCTCTAAATAATGAGGCTTCAATAAAGCTTCCCTACTTCCAAAAATATATCATAAACACTCCCCATCTGATAGTACAAGGTCTCAAATAATTTATGAATTGTCCAGATGCAGGGTGCAGTGTTTGTCCCATGAACAAGATAGGAAATGTGGGAATCTGCCTCAAAATGTGAATGTTGAAAGCTTCAAGAACAGGGTTCAAGCATAGCTGAAGTTCAGGGAATGAACTGGGGTCCTCCAGCTGAATGAGGACCAGCTCTCTTAGGGTTCTTGGAAAGGAGGAAGGGGGGGATTTAGTTTATACCCTTCCAAAAGAGGGCACTAGGAGATCTTTACAGCTACTCTGAACAAAAGTTCAAGCAGGCCAGGCTCTTTTCAACAACATTTAAATCTCTCTTGAGACCCAAATAAATATATCAAAGAAATCCAGAACAGGTTGTTTACTTAAAACAATGTGTCTGCCATTTCATTCCCATTCACTTTCAGCAGTTAGCCAAAATCTGTTGCAGTCCTTGCACAACACAGCAGCAAGACTTAGCAGAAGGGAGCAGCGTTTCCCTCCCTGTGCTGCTCCTGTCACTCTGATGAAGGCTTGGCATGGGAAGATAGAGTTATTCCATTTCATAAAAAGAACAGAGAGCCTATAAATCCTGACACGGTATATTTATTGAAAAATGAAGGTAATAACATTAATCCACATAATGAGATGTATGTTTCCCTGCCTCAGAAAACCTCTTAGCCAGTGGAAATAAATCCACCTGAAACTTACCAGCAGAGTAACTTCTTTTCTGTCTTCTTTTTTATTTATTTATTTTTTAATTCTTTCTCCTCATCATCACAAAAATCCCTTCCTCATATACTGCTGGGTTTAGAAATACAGGCACGATATGTGAGGTTCTGAAGGAGGCTAAAGATAGTGTGGCCACCAGACAATCCTTTCTGGGTGCAATGGAGAAACAGAAATTAAATGTAAATCCCCTTAAATGTAGGGCTGTATGTCTGAAGAACTCACCCAGGTTCACTTCCCAGTCAGTGGAGATCTGAACAACTTGGATGTGGGACAATTTAATCTTGTATCTAATCCAGAAACATAAAATAACGATAAGTATGTTGCATTATGAATGTAGTGTTTCTTTTTGGTACCAATAAAGCAGCTTCAAGACCAATTCAGCTGTTCTCTGTTCTGTTAATGTTAAAATTGAGAGGAGATGAATCACATTTTTGAATTTTTGGGTTCACAGGATCGTAGGATGGGAATAAATCACCTTGATGAGCTGAGCCTTGTTGTCTTGTTGTAAACACCTAAACCGTGTAACACCTCATACAAAAATATGGGAAACCGTTAGTATAGATCTCTAAAGAATTTATCGTAAGTGTTGACAATGTCCTACTTAAAGCCATCCTAAATAAAAGTATTTTTTCTCTTCTCAGGATGGTAATCTAATGTCACTTTACCTTGTTGTTTTACTCTGCTCTGTCAGACAAGTCCTTACTGTCCATCTGTTCTGTAGATGCCTCCAAGATTTACTTTCTGCTGCCTCTTGAATGAAATTTGGGTAAGCAGAAGTGTGTTAGGAAATCATAACAGTTAAATAAAACAGTTTATTTTTTCTCCCAGCGAGGAACATTTAGCTCCAACTGAAACCTTGTGTCATCTGAAAAAATGTTATAGCAGGTACCATAAACTAAAACCAGTGTTAGTAAAATGGATGCATCAGGAAAGGATCCTAAATCTTTATCTGCTAAAAATATCCCAGTTCATTTTCCAAGTGTGCTGAACTGGTCTGAGCAAATGTAAAGTACTCACCATTTTGAACAATCAGGCAGCTTATAAAATGTTGTCAACTTCATGACCATGTATTGCCAGGATGAGAACATCATTTGGTCTTTCTCATAGAGCTTTGAGCAGTTTATTGTACAAAAGAAGAAGGCAGGAGTTAGCTAAGAGCTTTCTTTATGTGTTTTTAAAACTTGCAAAAGGATTTCACTGACAAAGTCTGCTCCAAGTCCATAATTTTTGCTTGTGTTATAGCAGCCTTTTAGGAACCAAAAATACAATTTTGCAACCATAAAACGTGAGAATTCTGCATGTTCTGATGCACAGTTTCCTTGCTCGTCTTCCATCTGCAGGTATTTATCAGTGATTTTAAAATTAACTGTTCATGTTCAGCTGTTTAAATTCTAGAGACTGAGTTTTCATTATCTACAAATTTATCAGACTACAATCTTTTTCTTTGAGATCTAAATTTTACATGACAATATTTTAAATTCTTAGTCTTCATGGCTCAAAATAATGTCACCATGACCTTCCTATAACTTTGCTTGACCAAATTACAGTCTGAAGCTCTTGTGAGATTTTGAAGTTTTATTTGTTGCTAATAATGAACACTTTTCCTCTATTTTTAAATAAGAAAACAATTCAATTCACTCTTTAAAAATAACCTGACTTTAAAACTTCCTGACTTAGTGCAAAGTGCACATAAAGATTTTTGGTCTCAGGCATTTTCATTTGTGTCATTGTCCTTTACCTGCTTGTTCTCTGACTACTTCTATTTATTTTGTTTATTTCCTTATTAATTAATTTATTTCTCTCTGAGTGAATAGGAGTAGGAGTCAAACTTCAGTAGGAGTTTTCACTTTTTCTAGTCAAGCATTCTCCAGACTTCAGTTCTCATCTAAGCAAAGAACTCATTTCTTTCTTTTGAACTATAGTTTGGACTATAGGGTTTTCCTATGGTAACTTGCTTTTGAACTTTCATTTTAAGTAGTTGGCACTGCAAGCACATATTCAAACACACCAACTTATTTTCTCTACTTGAGGGAATGACAACCAATTAAGCAGCAAAATAGTGAAGGATTAAGGGTTGATAGTACTCTTTAAGATGATTTTTTGAAACACAGAACATAAATTTATTTTGAGTAGTTGTTATATTTCATCCATTTTTAAATATTGAATAAGATGACATAAAGAAGAGGAATATAACGTTAGGCATTTTTATAAAAATATAGTTGCAGGTCTGTTTTGTGTGTGTGTGTTTTCTAGTTGTTTGATTTTGTACATTATTTATATGTTGCTGCGTTTACTTATGAATCCTAAATGGTCCCCGTAGTACCTCTGACCCACATCACAGTTATACCCTGTGCAATACTAGCATAATACACCCTCTGTAGTAATAATAAAAAACAGACATATCTCCATGTTCCTTGAGTTTATTACTTGAATTCACATATTGGTCTTTCTGCAGAGCTGCTCTGTCAACACATGGAGAGCAAAGCCTCTATTAGAGGAACCAGGGAGGGGCATATTCTCTTATTTTATTATTACTGTTATTATTTTTGACCACAGCCGTCAGAGGGAAATCATTAGAGGAAATCAATTCAGGATGTGAACAAAGCAAACGTTTTTAATAACAGACTTTTTATGACTCATTGTTCTCACCAGTTGCTCTGGCTGCATAGGCTGTTTGTGAAAGGAAAGTTCACCTTCAAATATAAAAAAATTAAAAAGGCCCTGAAAGTCTTCATGGCGTCATCCTGACAAACATATTTGGCACTCTCCTAGAGGTGATGTTGGTTCCAACTGTTCTGGAGGGGGTGGGGAAAGGAGTTCCTTCTAGGTTCACTATGACATTTTAGCCTGCAAGAAGTGCTCCACATTCACAGAACCACTTCTCTTGACTCTTCATCTTGGCTTTATCAGAACAAATCTGTTATCAAGGCAAGTCTTGAGGCATGTCTTGTGGAGCTCATTTTGCCCACTTGTGTGCACTAACTCTTTCAGATCCCTTGGCTGCAGTGAAGTGAACCTTGAATAAGAACAGGGTAAAGCCCTGCTCATCAATTGAGGGTAACAAACAAACAAAACCAACCAACCAACCAAACAAACAAACAAATAGAATAAGGAAATACACAAGAATTTGAACTTTAACTTGATGTTCATAAGAAGGGCAAAATAAAATATTGTGCCTTGAAGCCAAAAATTTATCTATCTCAACATTTACTTAACGTTAAGGTTTGTTATAACAGCAGAAAAAAAAAGAGAAATAACTGTCAGCTACCTAGACATCCTTCATCATGTCTATCAAAGTGCTTTTGGCCACATCATTTCTAATGGTTTTTGAGGCCTTTGTTTTACAGTAGATATACTGGGAGATACTGGTCGAGAAATATCATCTCTAAGCTCACCTGGCTGTATATCTCCCATCTCTAGAGGTAGATTTCTCAGCAGTTCAGACTGGCAGCACAAATAGTACCCTAGTTATAGCTATGTCCACTTTGTATGTCTTGGTGTAATAAATGTATTGAAAATGATCAAATATATTTATCTGTTCAATATTAAAGAGGATTTGAATTTAACTCTTCAGGGTTAATTCTGAATGTAAAGTCAGCAGGGGTCTGTTTTCTAATTCAGATGCAGCAACGTTTTTTTAGCCTACAATGGTGGAAAAGCTGAGATTATATGAATATCTGAAATTACAGCTGGTCAAGGGTTTTGATAATTTTATCTTTCCCCTGATGTCAGAGACCATATATTTTTTTGAGAATGTGATTCCATTTTGGCAGTTCAGTTAAGTTCTGACTTAGACAATAATATGACTTCCCGACCACACTTACGATATGGAATCCTAATGGTAAATAACGTCTTTCTATGTGTACAAAACCATAGGAACTGTATGAGGAGGATTTACTTCACTGGTTTCTGCCTAAATTTTCCCTGGAGCTACCTATTGCATGAAATCATACAAGAAAAGACTGAATAGAGCTACTTAGTCCCTAAGTATTTTCTGGGATGCGTATGAGAAGGAAAAAAAAAAAAAAAAGCAAGAATATAAACTTAAGGTAGGATTCAAGTAGATTTCCACTGGGAGAACTGAATAAAGGAGATGCCAACATTGCTTAGATGTAACATTGTTTGCTGTTAATTAACATCTCTTAATACTCAAGCACAAATATAGTTTTCATTTCAAATCAGGAAAAGTGCTCATGAATGAGATAGAAAATGGAGAAATCACACTCAGTAATAGAGTTTTTTTGTTTGTTTGTTTGTTTGTTTTATCCCTTTGTATAGCCCTCTTTCGCCATCAGCAGAGAGACATCAACACCTGCATAAGTGGCTTAATTTCATCCCAATCAAGATGTCTAATATGGACACGATGAATCATTTTCATTGGGTGCTTAATCTTCCCTCCTGTCTGGAGATAGAACCTAGATAAATTAATTAGTATGGCCATCTCACATCTACACAGTAGACTGAAACTGAGTTGAAAGGCACACTAAGTCTTGGAGATACAGGTATTATACTTTAGTTATTGAACAGGAGAAAGAAAACAAAACAAAACAAATAAAACAAAACAAACAAAAAAGGAAAATCACAGTTCTGTTTACCAAAAAATGGTAACAGATCAGACCTGAAACCTACTGAGAAGTTGTTGTGAACAAATGTAAAAGAGTGGGTGGGAGACAGAAGGAGGTACAAAATGTCTTGTCACAAAAAGGATGTGGAATAGCTAACTTCATGAACCTGCAGTGCTTGATTCATTTGCAATGACTTGATTCTGGATTTCTCACATCCTGTCTGAATACATTAACCATTGTCTATTTTTTCTCACACTTTTTCTTCCTGTGCTGTCAATCAGATATTCCGTCCTTGAGTGAATAAAAGAAAACAGAGCTGAAACCAGTATATTTACTAGAAAAAAAATAACTGGAATTAATAAATTTAACTGGTATTTAATTACATTTTAGACTTACTGAATAAATGTATCTGAACCTCAGTTCAGAAATGACGCGCACAAAGACACTTTAATTAGACCAAATGCCATTTTCCTTTCTACTGGTAATAGAAATTGTCTGTGTAAAGCAAATGCTTATTATGAAACTTCAAAAGTTTTGTTATGATCTCCTTCTTCTGTCATGAAACTTGTTTTTGAAATGAGTATTTTGATATCAGTGCTGCATAATTTAAGTTTTTTGGATGGCATATCTGAGTTGGATACTTGCCTCCAGTGATGTAAGGGAATAAAAAAGAGATGACATCTGAAAGGGCAGGAGGAAGAAGTGATATAAATGAGGGAAATTAATTTGGCAGGAAAGGAGAAAAAAATGTTTTAGATCCATAGTAAGTCATGATGGTCAAGAAGCAGAGGACGAGGAAAAATGACTCTGAATTAATAGAGAAATTATTGCAAACCTGGAAAAAGAAGTTTGTGCTGAGAAGAGGACCTAAGGGAAAGCTAGTTATCAATGTGAAAGAAAAAAAAAAAAGCTAGATCAAGAGAAGAAAGAGAAACAGAAGAGAGAGAGACTTATGAAAGGAAGGAAATGAAAAAAAATAAAAAGCCAAACAAGTCTTTGGAAAAAAAAAAAAAAAAGAACAAGAGATTGATCTTGCCACTGGGCTAAGATTCTTTTCCTAATCATCTGAAAGATTTCCTTTCAGGACCTCAGTTTTAGAAAATAATTTTTCTTTCTTAGCTCTTTGTGGCTGGTAGGCTGAAAGCAGGGAGGGGAGAACTTAACCATCTGAGTCATACACAAATGTGAGAGCTAAGGCTGAAAGGAATTTCATCTCTGATCCTTTGGGGCGTGGGGGAAGTCTCCCCATTGTTTAGCTTAAATAACACTCACTAAAGGAAAATAGAATACATCAGCTCCTGTTCGTTAAATGCTCTAATAAGGTCCCCTCCTTGGGTAATAGTGGTTGTAATGTTCTTTTACAGCCACAAGCTGTGGCATCCAGACTTTTGAGCTGCCTCTCAATTCACGGACGAGGTTCAGTCCAAGGGAAATTCTGGGTACTTGTGTAATTTTGGTTACTAGTGTCAAACCTTGGTTTGTAAGGTGTAAAGGTGTTGTGTAGGGGAACGGTACCTCTTATGATTTATGCTTGCTGTTACAGTGAGAGGAGAAATCTATTAACCCTCAGCAATTGCATGTTCTTTTCTAGGGCACCAAAAAGAGGCCTGGTATGCACTTTGTCACTGTATCATGTTAGATTTTAATGGTCACAGTTAGAGTATATAAGTATATTGATATTTGTATAAAAAAGCAAGAGACAGAGGACTGTGTTTTTTTTAGGAACTAAAACCAAGCTCAAGTTCTACAGAACCTAATTTCTTCTTTGACCCACCCTTAGTTTTTTAATGAAATTATTTTCCCAACTGGTCAGTGAAGTAGAAACATATCATTCCTATATATCTTTTTAAAGGTTGGGAAGTGAAGCTACATCTTTAATAATAATAAGTACTGCCAGGAAACTTTCATAGGCAATGGAACTCAATCACCCACACTATTAAACTGTTAATAATGACCTTATTGTGTTTTTGGCCTGGGCCAACTATCGAACTCCAAAATTAATTCCTGGGTATGATTTAGGAGTTAGTATGAGGCAGGAACTAGTCTTAACAAAGACTGTAGATGTGGCCTTCCCAAAGAAGGACGGAAAGGGGAATTAGAGGATGCACACCACCCTAGATTATTTGCTTTCAATGTCCGAAAATATTTCTAAGTATAGATATAGCTCAAGATATTGAGCTCCTGAACACACAAAAATTAGTGTTTCTTTGGCAAGCCATACTAAGCTGATTAATGAGGAGAGAGAGAGACAGAGAGAGAAAGAAAGGAAGAAAGAAAAAAGAAAAAGAAAGAGAAAGAAAGAAAGAAAGAAAGAAAGAAAGAAAGAAAGAAAAGAAAGAAAGAAAGAAAGAAAGAAAGAAAGGAGAGAAACAAAGAAAGAGAGAAACAAAGAAAGAAAGGAGAGAAACAAAGAAAGAGAGAAACAAAGAAAGAAAAAGAAAGACAGACAAAAAGCTACAAAGAGTGTAGCCCCTGCAAGAAATTAATGCTATCCCTCTCCACATAATATCATGAGCCTTTCACATGTATAGCTTGTTATTAAGTGTGTTGTCACCATGGTGAAATTTAAGGTAGATACGTCAGAATCTGCTTCTTCATGAGTCCCTAACTTAAGCCACTGATTTAATTGCAACTTAAGTCTCTTGAATTGTAACTTTGCCTGTACTCAACCCACTGAAGCCGTTTTAATGGGAGTTTGGGTCTTTACTAAGGCCCATAGGGTTCCATTTCAGTTCTGTGGATGGTGACTCTGCACTTGGGAAGAAGGGTGATGTGGTGGAGGGAACAAAAGATTTGAAATTTCCAGTCCCTGTGAAAACCTGTTCAAGGTAGTCCGAATTATAAACCGCTGAGCATCTGTGCATTAGTCTATCCACAGACCAGCAGCTAAAATAAACGCCTCTACCTTAGTGTTGAGTTGCACAAAGATCCTCCACACCTTCTTTGGCATGTCAAATCTATGAACATCCATTTCCACAGAAGTGGAAAATAAATCCATCCTCAACCACCAAAATATTGTTTGGCCCAGAGGAATACGGCAGAAACTCGTGATAGGATTCTTCCATTTTGCTTTAAACATCTGCACAGTAGAATCTCACAGTAACCCTGTACTCTCTTTATACAGAATGTGATTATTGTACAGGATGAGTCATCTGGTTTATTTACATATCTGCTTTGGATGCAATAAATCATGCCCAAGAAATATCCAGTTATTTCCATAGTTCAGATACAAATACCTGCACAACAGATTTAAAAGCTGACTTAGTTACAAGTCATGATGCCTAAGGTATAAGTTTCACCTCTTCTTTCAGCTAATATTAAAAAACCCTTGGCATTAACCAAGTCCTCATTGCTTCTTGAAGAATGAAACCTAGAACTCAATAGATTCTAAATCAATTCATTATATTCTTGCTCAGAAAATAAAATCCAAATTAACAAATTCCTCACTGGCAGTTTGTACCAAATGGTTATATATGATTCCACTCTTATTCCTATTTCTGCTGTCATTTATTTGAGTTAATCATTATCTCAAGCTGTAGAGAGATTTTTTTTGTCTCTTTCAAAAATAAGTCCCAGAAGTTATGTATCTCAAATATGCATATCTATGCAAGTGTCATGTGAGTTGTGTAGCAAATTGCTTTGCAGTAAGAAAAGGACAACAATAAGCTTATTAACAGACCTCCTCTACTCTGCATGCTCCCTTATTTTTCTCTCTGGGCCCCAAACCATCTCACTGTGCCAAGTTGGAAAGGAATAAATTTTGAAAGAATTTGAAAAAGACACAATACTGAAGACAATACAAGATGTGTTTTGTTTGGACTAGACCAGGTGAGGTAGACAGTCAGGGGAACATAGAAGACTATGACAAAAATGACAGAACACAAGAACTGCCAAACAGCATGAATCCAAAGGTACAACTATGCTAGTATCAAAGGTGGATGCACAGCAAAGAAATGCATACGCATCCCTCCCAGCATTCAAATTTTGGAGCCAGATGGCATTTTATGGGCTTCTCTGATCAGAGTCCTAGCTTTCATAATCACCAGAGAATTTGTTAATTAGTTAGTTTAATATTGTCTACTTTAATTAGTTAATTAGTTTAATATTATTCTGATTTCTTGTTGTTCTTGTTATTTAGTGGGTCTTTTGTTTCTTTCTTTCTTTGTTTTCCCAAATATTGTAATATAAAAGCATTCACATTTAGATATGGCAAGTAGCAAGAAGTATGAGATTCCTGTAAACCTGCTGTTTAAATTTAAGAAAAACTTTTAACATGAAGCAAAGATAAAGCAAAGATAAAGCAAAGATAAGGGAAGGGAAGGGAAGGGAAGGGAAGGGAAGGGAAGGGAAGGGAAGGGAAGGGAAGGGAGGGGAAGGGAAGGGAAGGGAGGGGAAGGGAAGGGAAGGGAAGGGAAGGGAAGGGAAGGGAAGGGAAGGGAAGGGAAGGGAAGGGAAGGGAAGGGAAGGGAAGGGAAGGGAAGGGAAGGGAAGGGAAGGGAAGGGAAGGGAAGGGAAGGGAAGGGAAGGGAAGGGAAGGGAAGGGAAGGGAAGGGAAGGGAAGGGAAGGGAAGGGAAGGGAAGGGAAGGGAAGGGAAGGGAAGGGAAGGGAAGGGAAGGGAAGGGAAGGGAAGGGAAGGGAAGGGAAGGGAAGGGAAGGGAAGGGAAGGGAAGGGAAGGGAAGGGAAGGGAAGGGAAGGGAAGGGAAGAATTCTTGCAGAGAGTGGCAGTGGCCGTTGCTGTGTCTGCCCATCTCATGGGGTACCAGGGCCCTTCACTCTGCCTTTCACCCCGTCTTGTGCAAGGCTGAGCTTGATCTGCCTGGCCGATCAAGGGCAGAGAGGTTCCTGGGAGTGATTCATGACCCTGTCTGCAAAGGTGCTCACTGCCCTTTTCAGAGCAGAGAGGAAAAGTAAACAAAAACAAGGCCTGCTTGGTTTGAAGCTGAACTGGAAAAAGTTACCACCTGCTGAACTGACATCACCCTGACATCACAGGTTACCAGTGCCAATTTACACACAAGTATTTTTTTTTTTTTAATTTCTAATCTCTGCTCTTTACTAGCCTCACCTGTTCTCTCACAATTACCCATTTTTATCTTATGGTGTCAATCTCATTGTGGCTTCAACTTTCCATGTATTGGTTGGACATGGGAACTGACCTCCAAGCAGAAAATAGCAACAAAAATTGATAAATAAGCCACTTGACTTGGCTATATGCTGAGGATCTTTCTGTTCAGAGCTGCTTGGCTTTCTTTTATTCATCTCCTGGAAATGATCAAAGTGATAAAGCTTATCAGTGAAGCCAGGATTCCTCGATTGTCCTCTGAGAAGGACAATGATGAAGCCAAAAGGAAATCCGGAAATCCTGGAGGAGCCTTCCTGAGCACAGAGAGCCAAGCCTCAGTCTGTAGGGTTTCTGAATAGCAAAGGAAGAGCAATTGTCAAGGAGGGTTTTGCCAGTAGATCTTCCTTGGATAGACTTTCAACCAGATACAGTATTGGAAGGAAGCCGCTGCTACTCACCTTGGTGCTGATTAGGCAATAAATATCCTTGGAAAAGCATAACTGTATTTTGCTTATTCTCCAAATAGCTAATGTCCGAGGGGGAAATTATGCAAAACTTAAAGGTGATGTCAACACAGGAACGACAGTTTACTGTGGCCCAGAATGCTCCTAAACTGTGCTAATTAATGTAGGAAAAGGATACTTGAATAAATCCCTTTATGCTAGGCTCTTGTTTTTAAATCCACATTTAGATGTACTGTAGTATTAACCTGATTCTTCACAGAATTATTGACTGAGACATACTGCAGAAGATGAAATAACCTTGCCTCAAACCCACACAAACAGAAATGTTATTGAGCCTCCTGAAATGGCAGGTTGACCACAGTGGGGTCCTCCGTAAAATTGGGTATTCTTAATCTGACTACACTAAAACTGTAAAAATAGTAATTAACATGAAAAGAAAAGGTAATTGTCACTGCAAATCAGAAACAAATATGCTAGAGATATTAGAGATATATTGGTGAAAAAGCAATATAAAGCAAAGAAAAATTAGAGTTGAACTGGATATCATTTCTGTCACACTGTATTAAACTACAGATGTCAACACTCATATGTGCACACGTATAAACAAAGAAAAGCAATCTACTTTTATACTGATTTATTTATTTATTTATTTATTTATTTATTGTAATCATTTTCAAATCTACAAATCCTGATTCAATCTGATCAAGGAAGGAAATTCTCCTACTAGGATAGAGACATCTCTAATGTTTCTAACTTCCAATGTTTCCTGGACTCCTGTGCAGTTAGTAAGATCTTTCTTTCTTTCTTTCTTTCTTTCTTTCTTTCTTTCTTTCTTTCTTTCTTTTCTTTCTTTCTTTCTCTCTTTCTTTCTTTTCTTTCTTTCTTTCTTTCTTTCTTTCTTTCTTTCTTTCTTTCTCTTTCTTTCTTTCTTTCTTCTTTCTTTTTCTCTTTCTTTCTTTCTCTTTCTTTCTTTCTTTTTCTTCTTTCTTTTTTTCTTTTTCTTTCTTTCTTTCTTTCTTTCTTTCTTTCTTTTCTTTTCTTTCTTTCTTTCTTTTTCTCTTTCTTTTTCTTTCTTTCTTTCTTTCTTTCTTTCTTTCTTTCTTTCTTTCCTGACCAAACAGTGTAAATCTTAATAATTCTCTTCCTATTCACTTTGAGCTGCATTTGATAATACAGATGCCTGAAGACCATTACAAAAGTTGCATGCCAAAGATATTTGGACTTTTTTTTTTTTTCCTTGAATTTCATTTGCGAGATAGTGGGGGAAATATCAAGTTGCACTTTTGACAAAATCTAATGGACGGTAGCTGAAATGTTCCTATCAATTTTTACTGGTTTACAGATATTTCCTGTGCATGTAAGAAAGAGTACAACTAGGGCTTGTAAAATACTTTAAAACTAAGCAAGGGTTTAATCCTGTCAGTGGCTGTGTTGCTACTTGCTTTAGGAGAGCTGAGAGGTCACTGCTTTAATACACCTTAATCCAGCCTGATTTAGACCTGAAATTTGTGAAGATGGACAAGAAAGGAGATCAGAGATTTTTGGTTCTGAGGGATGTTCTCTGCCATAGCAAGTGCTGTGCTGTCTCTAATCTTTGCAAAGACTCATAGGCTATAGCTGTACTAGTTTGAGAGTATGTTCTTGAACCCTGGTCCATGATCATCCAGATTATTTAATGACTAGCCAGTTCCCAGAACTCTTTTGGTCTGCATCAAACAGCTACCTCACTTGCAACATGTAGCATAAAGTTCTACTGTAAGATAGTGTTAATATTATTGATACTATTGTTGTTAACTACAATGACTAATTAAACAGCCGGGATTAAAATATCTCCCGTAGTGATACCAACCCATGATGCTTGATGCTACATTATGAATTTATTATTCTTTCTGTTATTCTTATTACTATAGCACCAGTCTCAATGTATCTGTAGTCCAAGTAAAATTTGGCACCACGCAAAAGACGGTAGCATTTAAGATCTTGACATATTACTCCTTTTTTTCCATTGCCATCTCATGACAGCGTATGACTGGACTCTGATCAAGAGGACTGATTCAATTTGATCTTAATTTGTTCTGCTGACAAGCTATTAGATATAGCACTGGAAGGAGAAAAGAAAATAAGAAATCTGTGTTTCTGACCTCCACCACTCCCAGGAGATATAAGGAAAAAAAAATAAATCCCTGCTTTCCTATCTGCTGGAGATCAGAATCTTTAGGGAACAATTGGATAAAAAAATAACACTGATAAATGGGAATAAATCAGCCAAAGTAAAAAGCCCAGTCATCTAGTTCTCAGTTATGTTTCCATGTGAATGAATGTGAGTGGAGAACATTTCCCTTTTTCTCCACCCTCCTCATAAACCAGCCAACAAGCCAACAGAGACCAGTTAAGGGACTAAAAACCCCAAGCCTCAAGTTTTCCAAGCTAATGCTTTGCTACTTAAGCCTCGGGGAGAGCTTGTTCAAGCATACCAAATGAAAAACAAAACAAAGAAAAAAAAGCCACGTAACAATAATATCTTACATGTATATAGCACCTTCTGTCCCAAAGGATTTCAAAGCACTTTATGGACTAGGCACAGCGAAGTGCCGCCACCTGTTCAATAGGACCCAGCAGCTTGTTAACTGTGCAACAATTTTCTTCCATAGTTCAGGACATGAAACAGAGTCTTGCTGAACCTGATAATCTTATGCTGTCAGCTCCCTTCCTGAAATTTATGATGGAGGTTTGCCTGCGATAGATTACCTCCAGCTGAAACTGTTAGAGAAACCCTAGGAACAAATATTGTCTGCACTGGAAAATACCCAGACAGAGACTTTTCATGCGGCTTAGGTAAACCTCTCTTTATTCTTCCCTCTTTCAGTATTTATGTCAAAAATTTTCTTATCTGACCAATATTGTTTTTAAGAGATGCAGATAAGTGATTCAAAGCAAAGGAGTGATTTTCCGACTTGCATGGTATGCTTTTGTGTAGAAACCAGAATGTCTTTGGAGATGTCCCACCAAACTATTGGCTAGACCCAAGCATGTTTGGCTTAGAAGGACCAGAAGAACCACATCACTGAGAGCAGGACTGCAGTTTTACTCATTGTTCCCAGGCTCAATCCAGGCCTTTACAGTAAGAGGTACTGTCCCGCCAATGACCTCCATGCTATTACAAAAGATACACCCTTGTTAGGGTTGAAGAATACTTAAGTATCCAATTTAGGTCAGCTCTGGAGCTTTCTGAAGAGAATGTGCCAGATGTCTGCTACGACATAATTAATGAGTCTGTCGGCCCTGCCAAAGCCAAGACCTCCTCTCTTGAGAGGTATAATTCCATACTGAACCCAGTCACAGGAGTTAGGGCCCAGCGGGCAAAAAAAATCAGAAAAAGTATATATATACATGTATATATTTATAGGCGACAAAGCCACACAGTTGAAGAATCGGGCAAGCCTGGGATGTTACCTTTTTGTATTATTGTTCAGTGGAAAAAGAAAACTGCATAGAAGAGCCAAGAAGTTCATCGAGGAGTATTAGCATTCCAGTAACATGTTCTTTTGTCTCTATCACATTGACTGAACCCTTCCATTCAAAACAAGAGTATTCCACAGGAAGACTACTTCATTTGGCCCACAGAACTGTTTTGTCTGTTGGGAAACCTAACGTTACACCATTAAGTTCACTTTTCTGTTCCCAGAAAGAGAGAAAGAGTGAAAGAAGAGGAGAAAGAGAGGAAGAAAAAAAAATAAATAAAAAGGAAAAGGGATGTGTCTTTGCCAGACAGGAAAGTATAAAAGTCAACATTTCCATGAAGACTAAACAGGTGGAAACTAATCAAGACAGGGAGAGAGCAGGAGAATGAAAGGGAGAGTTAAGGGTTCATAACTAATTCTGCTCTGTTTCAGGTTGCCTGCAGCTGCCTCAGTAGTGAGGTTTACGACCAAGGTCAAGCTGTTCATTCCGTCTGACTTGTATCCAAAACAGCAATGTAATGAAGGTTTGTGTGTGTGATGAATATAGTCATCATAAAATAAAATGTGAAACCTGACAGCTCTGAAGATTAATTCTGTTAATCTACTGGGCATGCAGCTCTACTTCTGTTCAGCTTCAAGTCCACTCTATACTCTTTACTTTTGCTTGTTTGCAGGATGTGTGTAATTGTGTGCATGTGTCTGCTCTCCTTGCTCGTGCCCTCCGTCGCTTACTTGCATTAGAACACACCTGAAATGGAGCTGGCAGCAAAGCGGCTGTCTCAAATAAGGCAACCCTGCTTAGAACAGACAGAGCTTTCAATTCCTGAATTAAAGGTGAGTGGTAGGGGTAAGTCATCAAACCAGGGGACGCATTAATGAGGTTTAACTGTTTCCATGAATCTATGGCTAGTTTGACCAGTCTGCTTTTAATAAAAGAAATCTCAGAGCACTAGTCAGGATAAGAGTACTTCTAGCAGCATCTCCATTTTCCTGTAGCAACATGGAGCTTGAGTCTCCCTGTAATCCCTTAAAAGATAAAATAACTTCTCTCAAACAGCAAAGGTGGACTAGAAGTGAGGGAATATAGTATAAGTTTCAGAAGAAGGAAGAAATGGAATAGCTCAATTTTTACAACCAGCTACCTGGTAAGAAGTTCACAATCCTAGGAAAAAAATGAATAATAATAAAAAAAATAATCCAGATTATAAAACTTTAAACTCCAGAGGCCTGGAGCCTGAGACTTGACTGGTCCTCAAGAGATTTGGAGCTTTGACTCCTTTGTGACCTCGGCCTTTGTTAGCTCATCCAGCCAACAGAGAAGTATTGGGCTGAACTTAACTAGGTTTGTCTTTGGCACCATTTCCAGTCTCTGAGTAGTCAAGATTTAATCACTGATATTGAATGTTGATAGCTGAAGTGGCAGGTAAAGGACTTCCAGACTGAAAACTCTTGTAAAGTAATACACAACAGGCTGGCAAAAATACAACTCCTCTTTAATATCTAGGCTCTCTGAGAAGTTTAAGTTTTCGGAAAAGAGATGAAAACTTACCTCTATTAGCTGAAGCATAGTACGTTTGGTAGATCGGTTGTCAAAATGAATAATAATAATAATAATGATAATGATAATAAAAACAGAATAAAAGAATCTGCATGCGAATTCATTCTGTATAATGAAAGAAAGATGGGAAGATCTCTAGTTAAGTCTTGGTTGTATTTCTTGGCTGGTAACAACTAGTTCCTTAGAGGAAAAGCTGCAAGATAGCAATCCCATAAATAAATAAATAAATAGATAAAAAAATAAATATTTTAAGTCCACAGCCATCAGTTTGAATAACCAGAGGCTTTCAAGATTGCCGCCATAGTCTTTACTCTGGGTGGGTTTCTGGTTCTAACTTCCTAAACTTGCTGTGAGCTAATTGGAACTGATGTCAGTGTTGCCTAAACATCATCCTCGTGGTTTGGCTTTCTAGGCTTAGCAACTAGCTTACTTCCACATTGCTGTCCAAACTACTTTTCATTGTGCATCTCTGCCAGATGTCTTTGCCAATGCTCCCAATGGAAAAGGATTTGGTCTGTCGATGCAATCGCTATCGTACTGGGACTAGTCTTTGGCAATGTGCTTCATTTCAGTAGTTATGTGAACAATAACTTGTTTCTCAGCTGGAAAGCTTTTTAAGTATGCTTCATTTTGGGACTTTACTGTGAAGACTATTCCATTTTGAAATCTGCCACCCAAAATGTCTTGAAAGTACCAAGGGAAAAAAATAAAGTAGCACCAAGGGAAAAATAAATAAATAAATAAAATAAAACAAATAACATAAAACATAAAAAGGGTAGACAGGAATAAACCCCTAATAGGTCTGTGCCATTGACCACCCTTGTATATCTCATTTTGTCAGCTGGGGTGTACTGACCTGAAAATATCTGAGCCTACATCTTTCTCTGGATTCCCTGTCTATTGAATCCTGCAGGCAAAACAGGCATCATAGACCTTTTTGATGATGCATATTCTTTTCAAACCATTTGCCTCTAACAAGCCAAATTGCTTAGCTTCCCTAGTTGACAAACCTTAGCATGAGAATTACGAAGCATCTCCCACACTCAAATCTCCTGTTGTACGCTTCCCCATCTGCTTGACCTTATACAAAAGTTTTGAATGAAAACCAGATAAGACCATTCAATCAAGAGCAGTCTGCTAGGCACTGCTGCCCAGAGCTGTAATTTCAGTTTATTTATTGCTTTGGTGGACTGCAGGGAATCTCCGGCTACAGGCAATTTTATCCCAGGCAGCCGATGTTCCTGGCGATTCAGTTGGGTCAATGTGCATGAATGAGCCATTTGCAATCCCTTGTGAGCATTGCTCCAGTGTCAGCTGTCGGTGTGTCTGGCACATGATACAGGGCAAAGGAACTTGTGTCACTCAGAGAACGTCCTGCCAGAGTGTGTGAGACATATAACACTGCAGAGATTGGGATTAATCACTCCCCACCAAAAGTATACATATATCTTGGTAGTTCAGGAACAAGTCTCACATACATGTTTGCATGAGGTGATAGAAATTCAGAGCATCAATAGCCAAATATTCCTGAGTGGTAGGATGAAAAATAAACAAGCAGTGTACTAGAATAGGATATCTGGGGAAAATAAATGCATATTTCAGTATGTATTTAAGTGGGATGCTTCTCTTAGTTGAGGGTATTAACCATCAGACTATTAGGCACAAACCTTGGTCTACTCGCTCACTACCCTTGAATTTTATAATCATGGTTTCTGGTTGATTAAGGATCAAAAGAAAAGGTGGAGAATAACATTCTTTTTAGTGTATTAAGGTTTGAATTTCTTAGGAAGTAGAAAGAATTGGATTTTTAACCATTACACTGCTATGCAAGAATAGACAATCTCACCACTGTGGCTTCATGGAGGTCCTGTTTCCATTACTAGTTATGAAGTTAGACTCAGAGCACTGCCACTGTATCTTAGACACTGCTCTAGATATCTTTTGGTGTTAGACAGCCAGCAGTGGCAGGAGATAGCTCACATAACATCAAGTGTCACAAAACGAGACATGTAGGTCTGCTCCAGTCACCCTAAGATCCCTTTACAGTTAGAGGAGAGAAACAAAAGATACAGAGGGTGAAACATTAGTGTGAGACATGATTCTGGAAGAACCTGTTTGTCAATGTGTCTGTAAGGGAAGCTCAGATATGGAAGACAAAATTGTGTATGCCTGACGTTATCTGAGATGACTCCCAATTGAAATGCCCATCTACAAGGAGAGACAGTTGGATTACAGCTTGGACACTCCTGACTGAAGTCTCTGTATCATTGTATGTCTCTTGTTTTCATCTGCAATCTTTTTTTTTGTTTTAATCTTTATATTGGAATTAGCTGTTAACAATATTGCCAGGTTTGTAATACAACTTTTAAAAACATTATACCTTACACAAATTTAGAAATAAAATAAGGCTGTCAAAACTGCACCTGAAATGAATACCTAGCATTCTCCAAGACTAGATGTGTTTAAATCAGCACTGGAATCTGTTTGTAAGATTTGCTTCAGCTCAAGAAAAAGTTATAGCCTTGAAGTGGGAATTACTGCATGAAATTCCCTGGCAAGTGTTATGGAACAGGTTGGAATGTATGATTATAATGGTTCCTTCTGGCCTCAAGCTCCAGACTATGAAATAGCATTCATTTCCATCACCACTTTGTGGTGTCAGGAATTATCTTAGTTTTTCTATATTATCATTACCAGAACCAGTGCCACTCAAAACTACCTGAGATTTGCTGTGCAGAAATACATTTACTTTAATTTGATGGGCCTGTCAGCTTGTTTTATGAGTAATACATCCACGTTTATAATCACTTTAACTAATTTTTGATTCCTTCCCACACACATACCCACTGTCAAACTCAAGGTAAACTTTAACACCTCCCCCTCCCATTTTATATCTTTGGCTTTGTGATTTATTTTCATGAGCAAGACACTGAGGACAGAGTCAGTTTTTCCAAAGAAGTAGACCTCCGAAATCTTATAAAGGCCAGTCACGCAACACACAAAGTGGATATGACAGAAAATTAATCACACGCAAATAAATCAAAAGTGTAAGAGAGGTCAAATGAGTACTTTTCTCCTTTGCCTGTGTTTTGTCATGTACTGATGTGTTCAGTTTTGCCTAATTTGAGGCCCTTCTTAGACCACTTTGAGTTATTCACCTCGTTATGAAGAAGGTCACACCGGAGGATGATAATATTCCCTCCTGACTTTAAAATCTATGAACATAGTTTAATACGTTCCTTTCCTTTTCCTTTTCCTTTTCCTTTTCCTTTTCCTTTTCCTTTCCCT